>NW_027102999.1:475000-485000 GCF_036373705.1 Amia ocellicauda | reverse complement strand
ATCAGACAGTCGCAAAGAACCGTCTGAAAATCCCGGGCCAAGTCCAGAAAGTGTCCGTAAAAGAGCTAGCGGGGCCCAGCCACTTTCCTCCAGCAAGTGCCCTTAGCTCAGTTTTGACCTCTCTCATTGCACTAAGTGTCTTCAAAAACCCAGTTCCTGTATTTCCCCCGGCACCGTAGAGAAATGCTGACAGCCTGGAACACTGTGGCGGCTGCACACGGCACTCCCATGCCCGCCGCGAGCAGCCTAGCCCCGCCTCAGACCCGCGAGAACCGCCCATCGGCACACGGCCCGCTGTGCGCCCGAGCCGTTTGGTGTAAAAACTGTCCAAAAGTGGTTTCGACCACTTAGGAACATCGTAGAGACTCGAAATAAAAAGGATTTTGTTGGAAAAGCGATTCTGAGGAAGGCTGTGTTAAAATTAATTTCGGGAAATGTCGTTTACCCCCCCCCAAATGGCTCCGAAGTACCCCCCCCCCACCCCCCCCCTAAAAAACCGTGTTCCGGGGGTTTTTCGAGAAAACAAACACACGGGGTATATAGAGGGGACTGAGACGAATCGAATGACGTGCTTTGCAAAGAAATCGGGGGCTCACAGCCCCCCCAGGAGAGGTTCAAAAGTCGGAGGACTGGTCACCTAACTCCCATTGAAGTCAATGGGGGAAAAATGAAAACTGTCAAAAAGGCTTAAAATGGTTCAAAAACCCACTGGGGCAGTAGATAATCATCCTATTTGAATTTTAAAAGTCTTAGTTTGGCGAAAAAATACCTTTTAATAATTGTTTTAGGGGTCAGAAAAATCAGCTCCGGCTGCCTGGTCACCTAGGGGAGATAGAAAATTTTTCTAAGTTTTTCACTCGGCCGCCTGGTCCCCTAACTCGAAAATTTTAAAGTGCTCCCATCGGTCCCGGGATAGGGTGGCTGATAGCTGGGAGCCCCCTGAGCACTGCCCCGGTGTTAGTTTTCGGAGAAATGCCCCCGTTGATTTGTTATGATTTTTTTTCCGCCGGCCGCCTGGTCGCCCTAATGCAAAGTCAATGGGAGTGAGGAGATAGAAAATTTTTCAAAGTTTTTCACTCGGCCGCCTGGTCCCCTAACTCGAAAATTTTAAAGTGCTCCCATCGGTCCCGGGATAGGGTGGCTGATAGCTGGGAGCCCCCTGAGCACTGCCCCGGTGTTAGTTTTCGGAGAAATGCCTCCGTTGATTTGTTATGATTGTTTTCCCGCCGGCCGCCTGGTCGCCCTAATGCAAAGTCAATGGGAGTGAGGAGATAGAACATTTTTCAAAGTTTTTCACCCGGCCCCAAACGGCTCCAAAACACACTGGGGCTGTGGCTGGGACTCTCACCAGGACTGCCCCCTACTTTATTTCTGGATTAAAAAGCATTCTATATTAATTTTTCGATTTTTGGGACCCGGGACGCCTGGTCACCTAACTCCCCTTCTATCCCTATGGGGGGGGGACGGGGACATCGAAAACGCTCCCATCGCCGCCGAGGCACGCTGCGGGGACTCTCCCTACCATCGCCCCATGCTTCCTTTGAAGAATATATGACGTTTTTCAATTTTCACCGACATTTGAAAATCAAAACTTCAGAACATTTCATAGTTATTCTCAATGGGTTGTCTAGGGGCACACATCTCTAAACTGGGGGAAATGCTCAAAATGATTAAAAAGAAAAACAATGCCCCCAGACCCGGGGGGCTGATAGCTGGGAGCCCCCTGAGCACAGCCCCGGTGATAGTTTTCGGAGAAATGCCCCCGTTGATTTGTTATGATTTTTTTTCCGCCGGCCGCCTGGTCGCCCTAATGTAAAGTCAATGGGAGTGAGGAGATAGAATATTTTTCAAAGTTTTTCACTCGGCCGTCTGGTCCCCTGACTCGAAAATTTTAAAGTGCTCCCATCGGTCCCGGGATAGGGTGGCTGATAGCTGGGAGCCCCCTGAGCACAGCCCCGGTGTTAGTTTTCGGAGAAATGCCCCCGTTGATTTGTTATGATTTTTTTTCCGCCGGCCGCCTGGTCGCCCTAATGTAAAGTCAATGGGAGTGAGGAGATAGAATATTTTTCAAAGTTTTTCACTCGGCCGTCTGGTCCCCTGACTCGAAAATTTTAAAGTGCTCCCATCGGTCCCGGGATAGGGTGGCTGATAGCTGGGAGCCCCCTGAGCACAGCCCCGGTGTTAGTTTTCGGAGAAATGCCCCCGTTGATTTGTTATGATTTTTTTTCCGCCGGCCGCCTGGTCGCCCTAATGTAAAGTCAATGGGAGTGAGGAGATAGAATATTTTTCAAAGTTTTTCACTCGGCCGTCTGGTCCCCTGACTCGAAAATTTTAAAGTGCTCCCATCGGTCCCGGGATAGGGTGGCTGATAGCTGGGAGCCCCCTGAGCACAGCCCCGGTGTTAGTTTTCGGAGAAATGCCCCCGTTGATTTGTTATGATCCGTAGTTGCCGGCCGGCCGCCCGGCATTGCTCTATCGGATGGAGCGTGTGCTGGCTATGGGAGATTTAGCGATTTTCGGAACCGGCCCCGATCGCCCCCCAAACCGGGTGGCCACGAGGTGGGACCCCCCTGAGCACTGCCCCGGTGTTAGTTTTCCGAGAAATGCCCCCGTTGATTTGTTATGATCCGTAGTTGCCGGCCGGCCGCCCGGCATTGCTCTATCGGATGGAGCGTGGGCTGGCTATGGGAGATTTAGCGATTTTCGGAACCGGCCCCGATCGCCCCCCAAACCGGGTGGCCACGAGGTGGGACCCCCCTGAGCACTGCCCCGGTGTTAGTTTTCCGAGAAATGCCCCCGTTGATTTGTTATGATCCGTAGTTGCCGGCCGGCCGCCCGGCAGTGCTCTATCGGATGGAGCGTGGGCTGGCTATGGGAGATTTAGCGATTTTCGGAACCGGCCCCGATCGCCCCCCAAACCGGGTGGCCACGAGGTGGGACCCCCCTGAGCACTGCCCCGGTGTTAGTTTTCCGAGAAATGCCCCCGTTGATTTGTTATGATCCGTAGTTGCCGGCCGGCCGCCCGGCAGTGCTCTATCGGATGGAGCGTGGGCTGGCTATGGGAGATTTAGCGATTTTCGGAACCGGCCCCGATCGCCCCCCAAACCGGGTGGCCACGAGGTGGGACCCCCCTGAGCACTGCCCCGGTGTTAGTTTTCCGAGAAATGCCCCCGTTGATTTGTTATGATCCGTAGTTGCCGGCCGGCCGCCCGGCAGTGCTCTATCGGATGGAGCGTGGGCTGGCTATGGGAGATTTAGCGATTTTCGGAACCGGCCCCGATCGCCCCCCAAACCGGGTGGCCACGAGGTGGGACCCCCCTGAGCACTGCCCCGGTGTTAGTTTTCCGAGAAATGCCCCCGTTGATTTGTTATGATCCGTAGTTGCCGGCCGGCCGCCCGGCATTGCTCTATCGGATGGAGCGTGGGCTGGCTATGGGAGATTTAGCGATTTTCGGAACCGGCCCCGATCGCCCCCCAAACCGGGTGGCCACGAGGTGGGACCCCCCTGAGCACTGCCCCGGTGTTAGTTTTCCGAGAAATGCCCCCGTTGATTTGTTATGATTATTTTTCGCCCAGGCGATGTGCCTTTTCATTTTGTTTTGCACTTTCCTTCATTCCTTGGTGCATGCTACCATCTAACGGACACATTTCGGTACTGCAGTTTGAAAGTAATTTCCCCGTCTAGGGATCTCTCAATGCCCTGGGCTGCGAAAGGAGGGCAAGGACACCCTATGTTCTCATGAGTGCAAAGCCCCCCCGGCTTCAAGGCATTCCAAAAGGAAAACCGGAGACACTGCTGTACACACACACACACACACACACACACACACACACACACACACACACACACACACACAGAGAGAGAGAGAGTAGTCACACAGTGGAATAAACTCCCCAGCGATGTGGTAGAAGCTGAAAGTTGGGGAACATTGTGATGGTCTATATTTCTTGGCAGATAATAAAAGATGCTCTTATCATGCCTCCGTTGATGTGTTATGATCCATAGGTTGCCGGCCGCCCGGCATTGCTCTGATCGGATGGACCGTGGGCTGCCTATGGCAGAGTATGGGCGATTCTTCAGCCGGCCCCGATGGCCCCCCAAACCGGGTGGCCACGAGGTGGGACCCCCCTGAGCACTGCCCCGGTGTTAGTTTTCCGAGAAATGCCCCCGTTGATTTGTTACGATTATTTTTCGCCCAGGCGATGTGCCTTTTCATTTTGTTTTGCACTTTCCTTCATTCCTTGGTGCATGCTGCCATCTAACGGACACATTTCGGTACTGCAGTTTGAAAGTAATTTCCCCGTCTAGGGATCTCTCTCTCGTCTAGGGACACTGCTGTACACACACACACACACACACACACACAGTGAGAGAGAGGGAGAGATAGAGAGAGGGAGAGATAGAGAGAGAGAGGTGGAGAGGGAGAGAGAGGTGGAGATAGAGAGATGGAGATAGAGAGAGATGGAGATAGAGAGAGATGGAGATAGAGAGAGAGATGGTGATAGAGAGATAGAGAGAGAGATGGTGATAGAGAGATGGAGATAGAGAGAGAGATGGTGATAGAGAGAGAGTCGTCACACTCTGGAACAAACTCCCCAGAAGCTGAAAGTTGGGGAACATTATGATGATCTTTATTTCTTGGCAGATAATAAATGATGATCTTACAGAGGGCGACTTACAACACCAGTGCAAACATACAGCGAAGTACAAGGCATCAATCACGACAGAATCCCTTGAGTTAAAGCAGCAGATTCAGAATAACACACGTCCAAACAGACTGGAGAGGACCCTAAAACGAGCACGAAAGGTGTCGAATATGTGGCCTCCTCTCGCTTGTAAACTCTCTCGTGTTCCTGTCGATGGGGTCGGCGGCTCGGGGCAGCGGCCTAGCAGCAGCAGGCAGGCAGGCTGACCTCCAGGGCAGGCAGGCAGGCAGGCAGGGCTGGAAGGCAGGCAGGCAGACCTCCAGGGCTGGAAGGCTGACCTCCAGGGCAGGCAGGCTGACCTCCAGGGCAGGCAGGCAGGCAGGCAGGCAGACCTCCAGGGCAGGCAGGCAGACCTCCAGGGCTGGATAGCAGACCTCCAGGGCAGGCAGGCAGACCTCCAGGGCTGGATAGCAGACCTCCAGGGCAGGCAGGCAGACCTCCAGGGCAGGCAGGCAGACCTCCAGGGCAGGCAGGCAGACCTCCAGGGCTGGATAGCAGACCTCCAGGGCTAACAGGCAGACCTCCAGGGCTGGCAGGCTGACCTCCAGGGCAGGCAGTGCTGCTGCCAGGGCTGGATAGCAGACCTCCAGGGCTGGATAGCAGACCTCCAGGGCAGGCAGGCAGACCTCCAGGGCTGGATAGCAGACCTCCAGGGCAGGCAGGCAGACCTCCAGGGCTGGATAGCAGACCTCCAGGGCAGGCAGTGCTGCTACCAGGGCTGGATAGCAGACCTCCAGGGCTGGATAGCAGACCTCCAGGGCAGGCAGGCAGACCTCCAGGGCTGGATAGCAGACCTCCAGGGCAGGCAGGCAGACCTCCAGGGCAGGCAGGCAGACCTCCAGGGCAGGCAGGCAGACCTCCAGGGCTGGATAGCAGACCTCCAGGGCTGGATAGCAGACCTCCAGGGCAGGCAGGCAGACCTCCAGGGCTGGATAGCAGACCTCCAGGGCAGGCAGGCAGACCTCCAGGGCAGGCAGGCAGACCTCCAGGGCAGGCAGGCAGACCTCCAGGGCTGGATAGCAGACCTCCAGGGCTAACAGGCAGACCTCCAGGGCTGGCAGGCTGACCTCCAGGGCAGGCAGTGCTGCTGCCAGGGCAGGCAGGCAGACCTCCAGGGCAGGCAGTGCTGCTGCCAGGGCAGGCAGGCAGACCTCCAGGGCTAACAGGCAGGCAGGCAGACCTCCAGGGCTGGATAGCAGACCTCCAGGGCTAACAGGCAGGCAGGCAGACCTCCAGGGCTGGATAGCAGACCTCCAGGGCTAACAGGCTGACCTCCAGGGCTAACAGGCAGGCAGGCAGACCTCCAGGGCTGGATAGCAGACCTCCAGGGCTAACAGGCTGACCTCCAGGGCAGGCAGTGCTGCTACCAGGGCAGGCAGGCAGACCTCCAGGGCAGGCAGTGCTGCTGCCAGGGCAGGCAGGCAGACCTCCAGGGCTGGATAGCAGACCTCCAGGGCTAACAGGCAGACCTCCAGGGCTGGATAGCAGACCTCCAGGGCTGGATAGCAGACCTCCAGGGCAGGCAGTGCTGCTACCAGGGCAGGCAGTGCTGCTGCCAGGGCAGGCAGGCAGACCTCCAGGGCAGGCAGTGCTGCTACCAGGGCTGGATAGCAGACCTCCAGGGCTAACAGGCAGGCAGGCAGACCTCCAGGGCTGGATAGCAGACCTCCAGGGCTAACAGGCTGACCTCCAGGCCAGGCAGTGCTGCTGCCAGGGCAGGCAGGCAGACCTCCAGGGCAGGCAGTGCTGCTACCAGGGCAGGCAGTGCTGCTACCAGGGCTGGAAGGCAGACCTCCAGGGCTAACAGGCAGACCTCCAGGGCAGGCAGGCAGACCTCCAGGGCAGGCAGGCAGACCTCCAGGGCTGGATAGCTGACCTCCAGGGCTAACAGGCAGACCTCCAGGGCTGGCAGGCTGACCTCCAGGGCAGGCAGTGCTGCTGCCAGGGCAGGCAGGCAGACCTCCAGGGCTAACAGGCAGGCAGGCAGACCTCCAGGGCTGGATAGCAGACCTCCAGGGCTAACAGGCAGGCAGGCAGACCTCCAGGGCTGGATAGCAGACCTCCAGGGCTAACAGGCTGACCTCCAGGGCTAACAGGCAGGCAGGCAGACCTCCAGGGCTGGATAGCAGACCTCCAGGGCTAACAGGCTGACCTCCAGGGCAGGCAGTGCTGCTACCAGGGCAGGCAGGCAGACCTCCAGGGCAGGCAGGCAGACCTCCAGGGCTGGATAGCAGACCTCCAGGGCTAACAGGCAGACCTCCAGGGCTGGATAGCAGACCTCCAGGGCTGGATAGCAGACCTCCAGGGCAGGCAGTGCTGCTACCAGGGCAGGCAGTGCTGCTGCCAGGGCAGGCAGGCAGACCTCCAGGGCAGGCAGTGCTGCTACCAGGGCTGGATAGCAGACCTCCAGGGCTAACAGGCAGGCAGGCAGACCTCCAGGGCTGGATAGCAGACCTCCAGGGCTAACAGGCTGACCTCCAGGCCAGGCAGTGCTGCTGCCAGGGCAGGCAGGCAGACCTCCAGGGCAGGCAGTGCTGCTACCAGGGCAGGCAGTGCTGCTACCAGGGCTGGAAGGCAGACCTCCAGGGCTAACAGGCAGACCTCCAGGGCAGGCAGGCAGACCTCCAGGGCAGGCAGGCAGACCTCCAGGGCTGGATAGCTGACCTCCAGGGCTAACAGGCAGACCTCCAGGGCTGGCAGGCTGACCTCCAGGGCAGGCAGTGCTGCTGCCAGGGCAGGCAGGCAGACCTCCAGGGCTAACAGGCAGGCAGGCAGACCTCCAGGGCTGGATAGCAGACCTCCAGGGCTAACAGGCAGGCAGGCAGACCTCCAGGGCTGGATAGCAGACCTCCAGGGCTAACAGGCTGACCTCCAGGGCTAACAGGCAGGCAGGCAGACCTCCAGGGCTGGATAGCAGACCTCCAGGGCTAACAGGCTGACCTCCAGGGCAGGCAGTGCTGCTACCAGGGCAGGCAGGCAGACCTCCAGGGCAGGCAGTGCTGCTGCCAGGGCAGGCAGGCAGACCTCCAGGGCTGGATAGCAGACCTCCAGGGCTAACAGGCAGACCTCCAGGGCTGGATAGCAGACCTCCAGGGCTGGATAGCAGACCTCCAGGGCAGGCAGTGCTGCTACCAGGGCAGGCAGTGCTGCTGCCAGGGCAGGCAGGCAGACCTCCAGGGCAGGCAGTGCTGCTACCAGGGCTGGATAGCAGACCTCCAGGGCTAACAGGCAGGCAGGCAGACCTCCAGGGCTGGATAGCAGACCTCCAGGGCTAACAGGCTGACCTCCAGGCCAGGCAGTGCTGCTGCCAGGGCAGGCAGGCAGACCTCCAGGGCAGGCAGTGCTGCTACCAGGGCAGGCAGTGCTGCTACCAGGGCTGGAAGGCAGACCTCCAGGGCTAACAGGCAGACCTCCAGGGCAGGCAGGCAGACCTCCAGGGCAGGCAGGCAGACCTCCAGGGCTGGATAGCTGACCTCCAGGGCTAACAGGCAGACCTCCAGGGCTGGCAGGCTGACCTCCAGGGCAGGCAGTGCTGCTGCCAGGGCAGGCAGGCAGACCTCCAGGGCTAACAGGCAGGCAGGCAGACCTCCAGGGCTGGATAGCAGACCTCCAGGGCTAACAGGCAGGCAGGCAGACCTCCAGGGCTGGATAGCAGACCTCCAGGGCTAACAGGCTGACCTCCAGGGCTAACAGGCAGGCAGGCAGACCTCCAGGGCTGGATAGCAGACCTCCAGGGCTAACAGGCTGACCTCCAGGGCAGGCAGTGCTGCTACCAGGGCAGGCAGGCAGACCTCCAGGGCAGGCAGGCAGACCTCCAGGGCTGGATAGCAGACCTCCAGGGCTAACAGGCAGACCTCCAGGGCTGGATAGCAGACCTCCAGGGCTGGATAGCAGACCTCCAGGGCAGGCAGTGCTGCTACCAGGGCAGGCAGTGCTGCTGCCAGGGCAGGCAGGCAGACCTCCAGGGCAGGCAGTGCTGCTACCAGGGCTGGATAGCAGACCTCCAGGGCTAACAGGCAGGCAGGCAGACCTCCAGGGCTGGATAGCAGACCTCCAGGGCTAACAGGCTGACCTCCAGGCCAGGCAGTGCTGCTGCCAGGGCAGGCAGGCAGACCTCCAGGGCAGGCAGTGCTGCTACCAGGGCAGGCAGTGCTGCTACCAGGGCTGGAAGGCAGACCTCCAGGGCTAACAGGCAGACCTCCAGGGCAGGCAGGCAGACCTCCAGGGCAGGCAGGCAGACCTCCAGGGCTGGATAGCTGACCTCCAGGGCTAACAGGCAGACCTCCAGGGCTGGCAGGCTGACCTCCAGGGCAGGCAGTGCTGCTGCCAGGGCAGGCAGGCAGACCTCCAGGGCTAACAGGCAGGCAGGCAGACCTCCAGGGCTGGATAGCAGACCTCCAGGGCTAACAGGCAGGCAGGCAGACCTCCAGGGCTAACAGGCAGACCTCCAGGGCAGGCAGGCAGACCTCCAGGGCAGGCAGGCAGACCTCCAGGGCTGGATAGCAGACCTCCAGGGCTAACAGGCAGACCTCCAGGGCTGGATAGCAGACCTCCAGGGCTGGATAGCAGACCTCCAGGGCAGGCAGTGCTGCTACCAGGGCAGGCAGTGCTGCTGCCAGGGCAGGCAGGCAGACCTCCAGGGCAGGCAGTGCTGCTACCAGGGCTGGATAGCAGACCTCCAGGGCTGGATGGCAGGCAGGCAGACCTCCAGGGCTGGATAGCAGACCTCCAGGGCTAACAGGCAGACCTCCAGGGCAGGCAGGCAGACCTCCAGGGCAGGCAGGCAGACCTCCAGGGCTGGATAGCAGACCTCCAGGGCAGGCAGTGCTGCTACCAGGGCTGGATAGCAGACCTCCAGGGCAGGATAGCAGACCTCCAGGGCTGGATGGCAGGCAGGCAGACCTCCAGGGCAGGCAGGCAGACCTCCAGGGCTGGATAGCAGACCTCCAGGGCTAACAGGCAGGCAGGCAGACCTCCAGGGCTGGATAGCAGACCTCCAGGGCTAACAGGCAGGCAGGCAGACCTCCAGGGCTGGATAGCAGACCTCCAGGGCAGGCAGTGCTGCTACCAGGGCAGGCAGTGCTGCTACCAGGGCTGGAAGGCAGACCTCCAGGGCAGGCAGTGCTGCTACCAGGGCTGGATAGCAGACCTCCAGGGCTGGATAGCAGACCTCCAGGGCAGGCAGGCAGACCTCCAGGGCTGGATAGCAGACCTCCAGGGCTGGCAGGCAGGCAGGCAGACCTCCAGGGCTGGATAGCAGACCTCCAGGGCAGGATAGCAGACCTCCAGGGCT
>NW_027102999.1:457500-465000 GCF_036373705.1 Amia ocellicauda | reverse complement strand
CCCCCCGCACTCACCCTTAAAGGCCCGCAAGCCCTTGGGGTTCCTGCCGGGGGCGGGCAGCATACATATGTCCGTTCCGTGGGAACCACCGGGGAGATGTCAGAGCCCGTGAAACCCCGAAAGACAGACCCTTAAAGGCCCGCAAGCCCTTGGGGTGAACGTCTGGGGCGGGCAGCATACATACACCCCGGTCGGGAACCACAGGGAGGTGAGGTCAGAGCCCGTGAAACCCCGAAAGACAGACCCTTAAAGGCCCGCAAGCCCTTGGGGTGAACGTCTGGGGCGGGCAGCATACACACTCTCCACGGCGGGCCGCGAAGACTTAGCGGGCGCAGCCGCCGGAGCGGGCCGCCGACGAGGCCTGAAACGCGGGGTGCGGCCGGGACCGTTCCCCCCCTTGCATTTCGCTGGATGATCAGACAGTCGCAAAGAACCGTCTGAAAATCCCGGGCCAAGTCCAGAAAGTGTCCGTAAAAGAGCTAGCGGGGCCCAGCCACTTTCCTCCAGCAAGTGCCCTTAGCTCAGTTTTGACCTCTCTCATTGCACTAAGTGTCTTCAAAAACCCAGTTCCTGTATTTCCCCCGGCACCGTAGAGAAATGCTGACAGCCTGGAACACTGTGGCGGCTGCACACGGCACTCCCATGCCCGCCGCGAGCAGCCTAGCCCCGCCTCAGACCCGCGAGAACCGCCCATCGGCACACGGCCCGCTGTGCGCCCGAGCCGTTTGGTGTAAAAACTGTCCAAAAGTGGTTTCGACCACTTAGGAACATCGTAGAGACTCGAAATAAAAAGGATTTTGTTGGAAAAGCGATTCTGAGGAAGGCTGTGTTAAAATTAATTTCGGGAAATGTCGTTTACCCCCCCCCAAATGGCTCCGAAGTACCCCCCCCCCACCCCCCCCCTAAAAAACCGTGTTCCGGGGGTTTTTCGAGAAAACAAACACACGGGGTATATAGAGGGGACTGAGACGAATCGAATGACGTGCTTTGCAAAGAAATCGGGGGCTCACAGCCCCCCCAGGAGAGGTTCAAAAGTCGGAGGACTGGTCACCTAACTCCCATTGAAGTCAATGGGGGAAAAATGAAAACTGTCAAAAAGGCTTAAAATGGTTCAAAAACCCACTGGGGCAGTAGATAATCATCCTATTTGAATTTTAAAAGTCTTAGTTTGGCGAAAAAATACCTTTTAATAATTGTTTTAGGGGTCAGAAAAATCAGCTCCGGCTGCCTGGTCACCTAGGGGAGATAGAAAATTTTTCTAAGTTTTTCACTCGGCCGCCTGGTCCCCTAACTCGAAAATTTTAAAGTGCTCCCATCGGTCCCGGGATAGGGTGGCTGATAGCTGGGAGCCCCCTGAGCACTGCCCCGGTGTTAGTTTTCGGAGAAATGCCCCCGTTGATTTGTTATGATTTTTTTTCCGCCGGCCGCCTGGTCGCCCTAATGCAAAGTCAATGGGAGTGAGGAGATAGAAAATTTTTCAAAGTTTTTCACTCGGCCGCCTGGTCCCCTGACTCGAAAATTTTAAAGTGCTCCCATCGGTCCCGGGATAGGGTGGCTGATAGCTGGGAGCCCCCTGAGCACAGCCCCGGTGTTAGTTTTCGGAGAAATGCCCCCGTTGATTTGTTATGATTTTTTTTCCGCCGGCCGCCTGGTCGCCCTAATGTAAAGTCAATGGGAGTGAGGAGATAGAACATTTTTCAAAGTTTTTCACCCGGCCCCAAACGGCTCCAAAACACACTGGGGCTGTGGCTGGGACTCTCACCAGGACTGCCCCCTACTTTATTTCTGGATTAAAAAGCATTCTATATTAATTTTTCGATTTTTGGGACCCGGGACGCCTGGTCACCTAACTCCCCTTCTATCCCTATGGGGGGGGGACGGGGACATCGAAAACGCTCCCATCGCCGCCGAGGCACGCTGCGGGGACTCTCCCTACCATCGCCCCATGCTTCCTTTGAAGAATATATGACGTTTTTCAATTTTCACCGACATTTGAAAATCAAAACTTCAGAACATTTCATAGTTATTCTCAATGGGTTGTCTAGGGGCACACATCTCTAAACTGGGGGAAATGCTCAAAATGATTAAAAAGAAAAACAATGCCCCCAGACCCGGGGGGCTGATAGCTGGGAGCCCCCTGAGCACAGCCCCGGTGTTAGTTTTCGGAGAAATGCCCCCGTTGATTTGTTATGATTTTTTTTCCGCCGGCCGCCTGGTCGCCCTAATGTAAAGTCAATGGGAGTGAGGAGATAGAATATTTTTCAAAGTTTTTCACTCGGCCGTCTGGTCCCCTGACTCGAAAATTTTAAAGTGCTCCCATCGGTCCCGGGATAGGGTGGCTGATAGCTGGGAGCCCCCTGAGCACAGCCCCGGTGTTAGTTTTCGGAGAAATGCCCCCGTTGATTTGTTATGATTTTTTTTCCGCCGGCCGCCTGGTCGCCCTAATGTAAAGTCAATGGGAGTGAGGAGATAGAATATTTTTCAAAGTTTTTCACTCGGCCGTCTGGTCCCCTGACTCGAAAATTTTAAAGTGCTCCCATCGGTCCCGGGATAGGGTGGCTGATAGCTGGGAGCCCCCTGAGCACAGCCCCGGTGTTAGTTTTCGGAGAAATGCCCCCGTTGATTTGTTATGATTTTTTTTCCGCCGGCCGCCTGGTCGCCCTAATGTAAAGTCAATGGGAGTGAGGAGATAGAATATTTTTCAAAGTTTTTCACTCGGCCGTCTGGTCCCCTGACTCGAAAATTTTAAAGTGCTCCCATCGGTCCCAGACCCGGGTGGCCACGAGGTGGGACCCCCCTGAGCACTGCCCCGGTGTTAGTTTTCGGAGAAATGCCCCCGTTGATTTGTTATGATTTTTTTTCCGCCGGCCGCCTGGTCGCCCTAATGTAAAGTCAATGGGAGTGAGGAGATAGAATATTTTTCAAAGTTTTTCACTCGGCCGTCTGGTCCCCTGACTCGAAAATTTTAAAGTGCTCCCATCGGTCCCAGACCCGGGTGGCCACGAGGTGGGACCCCCCTGAGCACTGCCCCGGTGTTAGTTTTCGGAGAAATGCCCCCGTTGATTTGTTATGATCCGTAGTTGCCGGCCGGCCGCCCGGCATTGCTCTATCGGATGGAGCGTGGGCTGGCTATGGGAGATTTAGCGATTTTCGGAACCGGCCCCGATCGCCCCCCAAACCGGGTGGCCACGAGGTGGGACCCCCCTGAGCACTGCCCCGGTGTTAGTTTTCGGAGAAATGCCCCCGTTGATTTGTTATGATCCGTAGTTGCCGGCCGGCCGCCCGGCAGTGCTCTATCGGATGGAGCGTGGGCTGGCTATGGGAGATTTAGCGATTTTCGGAACCGGCCCCGATCGCCCCCCAAACCGGGTGGCCACGAGGTGGGACCCCCCTGAGCACTGCCCCGGTGTTAGTTTTCGGAGAAATGCCCCCGTTGATTTGTTATGATCCGTAGTTGCCGGCCGGCCGCCCGGCAGTGCTCTATCGGATGGAGCGTGTGCTGGCTATGGGAGATTTAGCGATTTTCGGAACCGGCCCCGATCGCCCCCCAAACCGGGTGGCCACGAGGTGGGACCCCCCTGAGCACTGCCCCGGTGTTAGTTTTCGGAGAAATGCCCCCGTTGATTTGTTATGATCCGTAGTTGCCGGCCGGCCGCCCGGCAGTGCTCTATCGGATGGAGCGTGGGCTGGCTATGGGAGATTTAGCGATTTTCGGAACCGGCCCCGATCGCCCCCCAAACCGGGTGGCCACGAGGTGGGACCCCCCTGAGCACTGCCCCGGTGTTAGTTTTCGGAGAAATGCCCCCGTTGATTTGTTATGATCCGTAGTTGCCGGCCGGCCGCCCGGCAGTGCTCTATCGGATGGAGCGTGGGCTGGCTATGGGAGATTTAGCGATTTTCGGAACCGGCCCCGATCGCCCCCCAAACCGGGTGGCCACGAGGTGGGACCCCCCTGAGCACTGCCCCGGTGTTAGTTTTCGGAGAAATGCCCCCGTTGATTTGTTATGATCCGTAGTTGCCGGCCGGCCGCCCGGCAGTGCTCTATCGGATGGAGCGTGGGCTGGCTATGGGAGATTTAGCGATTTTCGGAACCGGCCCCGATCGCCCCCCAAACCGGGTGGCCACGAGGTGGGACCCCCCTGAGCACTGCCCCGGTGTTAGTTTTCCGAGAAATGCCCCCGTTGATTTGTTATGATCCGTAGTTGCCGGCCGGCCGCCCGGCAGTGCTCTATCGGATGGAGCGTGGGCTGGCTATGGGAGATTTAGCGATTTTCGGAACCGGCCCCGATCGCCCCCCAAACCGGGTGGCCACGAGGTGGGACCCCCCTGAGCACTGCCCCGGTGTTAGTTTTCCGAGAAATGCCCCCGTTGATTTGTTATGATCCGTAGTTGCCGGCCGGCCGCCCGGCAGTGCTCTATCGGATGGAGCGTGGGCTGGCTATGGGAGATTTAGCGATTTTCGGAACCGGCCCCGATCGCCCCCCAAACCGGGTGGCCACGAGGTGGGACCCCCCTGAGCACTGCCCCGGTGTTAGTTTTCGGAGAAATGCCCCCGTTGATTTGTTATGATCCGTAGTTGCCGGCCGGCCGCCCGGCAGTGCTCTATCGGATGGAGCGTGGGCTGGCTATGGGAGATTTAGCGATTTTCGGAACCGGCCCCGATCGCCCCCCAAACCGGGTGGCCACGAGGTGGGACCCCCCTGAGCACTGCCCCGGTGTTAGTTTTCGGAGAAATGCCCCCGTTGATTTGTTATGATCCGTAGTTGCCGGCCGGCCGCCCGGCAGTGCTCTATCGGATGGAGCGTGGGCTGGCTATGGGAGATTTAGCGATTTTCGGAACCGGCCCCGATCGCCCCCCAAACCGGGTGGCCACGAGGTGGGACCCCCCTGAGCACTGCCCCGGTGTTAGTTTTCCGAGAAATGCCCCCGTTGATTTGTTATGATCCGTAGTTGCCGGCCGGCCGCCCGGCAGTGCTCTATCGGATGGAGCGTGGGCTGGCTATGGGAGATTTAGCGATTTTCGGAACCGGCCCCGATCGCCCCCCAAACCGGGTGGCCACGAGGTGGGACCCCCCTGAGCACTGCCCCGGTGTTAGTTTTCCGAGAAATGCCCCCGTTGATTTGTTATGATTATTTTTCGCCCAGGCGATGTGCCTTTTCATTTTGTTTTGCACTTTCCTTCATTCCTTGGTGCATGCTACCATCTAACGGACACATTTCGGTACTGCAGTTTGAAAGTAATTTCCCCGTCTAGGGATCTCTCAATGCCCTGGGCTGCGAAAGGAGGGCAAGGACACCCTATGTTCTCATGAGTGCAAAGCCCCCCCGGCTTCAAGGCATTCCAAAAGGAAAACCGGAGACACTGCTGTACACACACACACACACACACACACACACACACACACACACACACACAGAGAGAGAGAGAGAGAGAGAGAGAGATAGAGAGAGAGTAGTCACACAGTGGAATAAACTCCCCAGCGATGTGGTAGAAGCTGAAAGTTGGGGAACATTGTGATGGTCTATATTTCTTGGCAGATAATAAAAGATGCTCTTATCATGCCTCCGTTGATGTGTTATGATCCATAGGTTGCCGGCCGCCCGGCATTGCTCTGATCGGATGGACCGTGGGCTGCCTATGGCAGAGTATGGGCGATTCTTCAGCCGGCCCCGATGGCCCCCCAAACCGGGTGGCCACGAGGTGGGACCCCCCTGAGCACTGCCCCGGTGTTAGTTTTCCGAGAAATGCCCCCGTTGATTTGTTACGATTATTTTTCGCCCAGGCGATGTGCCTTTTCATTTTGTTTTGCACTTTCCTTCATTCCTTGGTGCATGCTGCCATCTAACGGACACATTTCGGTACTGCAGTTTGAAAGTAATTTCCCCGTCTAGGGATATCTCTCTCGTCTAGGGACACTGCTGTACACACACACACACACACACACACACACACACACACAGTGAGAGAGAGGGAGAGATAGAGAGAGGGAGAGAGAGAGAGAGAGAGGTGGAGAGGGAGAGAGAGATGGTGATAGAGAGAGAGTCGTCACACTCTGGAACAAACTCCCCAGAAGCTGAAAGTTGGGGAACATTATGATGATCTTTATTTCTTGGCAGATAATAAATGATGATCTTACAGAGGGCGACTTACAACACCAGTGCAAACATACAGCGAAGTACAAGGCATCAATCACGACAGAATCCCTTGAGTTAAAGCAGCAGATTCAGAATAACACACGTCCAAACAGACTGGAGAGGACCCTAAAACGAGCACGAAAGGTGTCGAATATGTGGCCTCCTCTCGCTTGTAAACTCTCTCGTGTTCCTGTCGATGGGGTCGGCGGCTCGGGGCAGCGGCCTAGCAGCAGCAGGCAGGCAGGCAGACCTCCAGGGCAGGCAGGCAGGCAGGCAGACCTCCAGGGCTGGATAGCTGACCTCCAGGGCTGGAAGGCAGACCTCCAGGGCTGGCAGGCTGACCTCCAGGGCAGGCAGGCCGGGCCCCCGGTGCTGCATCTCGGCCGCTGCCTGGGGCGGACCGGCCCGGGTGCCCTTGCGCTTTTTCGACACCAGGGGGCAGTTGGGTGCCATTCCGTCCCTCGTGTGGCGAAATGGCGGTACTGCACCTCCGCCTTTTTGCTGGAGAAAGTCCGCAGTCGGGACAATGCGCCACACGGTCCGTCGGCAGGAGGCCCGGGCCCGGGCACAACTCCCCGGTGGGGACGGACGCCGGGCTGGAGCTTCCCTTCAGCACACACACTCACTCACTCACTCTCTGACCGACCGACCGACCGACGGCTCCCAGCGCTCAGCCTGCAGGGCTACACACCCCGGTGGGTGCGGGCTCCGGGCTGGAGCTCTCCTTCAGCACACACACTCACTCTCTGACCGACCGAACGACCGACGGCTCCCAGCGCTCAGTCAGCAGGCCTACTCCTCCCCGGTGGGGACGGACGCCGGGCTGGAGCTTTCCTTCAGCACACACACTCACTGACTGACCGACCGACGGCTCCCAGCGCTCAGCCTGCAGGGCTACACACCCCGGTGGGTGCGGGCTCCGGGCTGGAGCTCTCCTTCAGCACACACACTCACTGACTGACCGACCGAACGACCGACGGCTCCCAGCGCTCAGCCTGCAGGGCTACACCTCCCCGGTGGGTGCGGGCTCCGGGCTGGAGCTTCCCTTCAGCACACACACTCACTCTCTGACCGACCGACCGACCGACGGCTCCCAGCGCTCAGCCTGCAGGGCTACACCTCCCCGGTGGGTGCGGGCTCCGGGCTGGAGCACACACACTCACTGACTGACCGACCGAACGACCGACGGCTCCCAGCGCTCAGCCTGCAGGGCTACACCTCCCCGGTGGGTGCGGGCTCCGGGCTGGAGCTTTCCTTCAGCACACACACTCACTGACTGACCGACCGAACGACCGACGGCTCCCAGCGCTCGGCCTGCAGGGCTACACCTCACCGGTGGGTGCGGGCTCCGCGCTGGAGCTTTCC
>NW_027102999.1:412500-445000 GCF_036373705.1 Amia ocellicauda | reverse complement strand
ATGGGAGTGAGGAGATAGAAAATTTTTCAAAGTTTTTCACTCGGCCGCCTGGTCCCCTGACTCGAAAATTTTAAAGTGCTCCCATCGGTCCCGGGATAGGGTGGCTGATAGCTGGGAGCCCCCTGAGCACAGCCCCGGTGTTAGTTTTCGGAGAAATGCCCCCGTTGATTTGTTATGATTTTTTTTCCGCCGGCCGCCTGGTCGCCCTAATGTAAAGTCAATGGGAGTGAGGAGATAGAACATTTTTCAAAGTTTTTCACCCGGCCCCAAACGGCTCCAAAACACACTGGGGCTGTGGCTGGGACTCTCACCAGGACTGCCCCCTACTTTATTTCTGGATTAAAAAGCATTCTATATTAATTTTTCGATTTTTGGGACCCGGGACGCCTGGTCACCTAACTCCCCTTCTATCCCTATGGGGGGGGGACGGGGACATCGAAAACGCTCCCATCGCCGCCGAGGCACGCTGCGGGGACTCTCCCTACCATCGCCCCATGCTTCCTTTGAAGAATATATGACGTTTTTCAATTTTCACCGACATTTGAAAATCAAAACTTCAGAACATTTCATAGTTATTCTCAATGGGTTGTCTAGGGGCACACATCTCTAAACTGGGGGAAATGCTCAAAATGATTAAAAAGAAAAACAATGCCCCCAGACCCGGGGGGCTGATAGCTGGGAGCCCCCTGAGCACAGCCCCGGTGTTAGTTTTCGGAGAAATGCCCCCGTTGATTTGTTATGATTTTTTTTCCGCCGGCCGCCTGGTCGCCCTAATGTAAAGTCAATGGGAGTGAGGAGATAGAATATTTTTCAAAGTTTTTCACTCGGCCGTCTGGTCCCCTGACTCGAAAATTTTAAAGTGCTCCCATCGGTCCCGGGATAGGGTGGCTGATAGCTGGGAGCCCCCTGAGCACAGCCCCGGTGTTAGTTTTCGGAGAAATGCCCCCGTTGATTTGTTATGATTTTTTTTCCGCCGGCCGCCTGGTCGCCCTAATGTAAAGTCAATGGGAGTGAGGAGATAGAATATTTTTCAAAGTTTTTCACTCGGCCGTCTGGTCCCCTGACTCGAAAATTTTAAAGTGCTCCCATCGGTCCCGGGATAGGGTGGCTGATAGCTGGGAGCCCCCTGAGCACAGCCCCGGTGTTAGTTTTCGGAGAAATGCCCCCGTTGATTTGTTATGATTTTTTTTCCGCCGGCCGCCTGGTCGCCCTAATGTAAAGTCAATGGGAGTGAGGAGATAGAATATTTTTCAAAGTTTTTCACTCGGCCGTCTGGTCCCCTGACTCGAAAATTTTAAAGTGCTCCCATCGGTCCCAGACCCGGGTGGCCACGAGGTGGGACCCCCCTGAGCACTGCCCCGGTGTTAGTTTTCGGAGAAATGCCCCCGTTGATTTGTTATGATTTTTTTTCCGCCGGCCGCCTGGTCGCCCTAATGTAAAGTCAATGGGAGTGAGGAGATAGAATATTTTTCAAAGTTTTTCACTCGGCCGTCTGGTCCCCTGACTCGAAAATTTTAAAGTGCTCCCATCGGTCCCGGGATAGGGTGGCTGATAGCTGGGAGCCCCCTGAGCACAGCCCCGGTGTTAGTTTTCGGAGAAATGCCCCCGTTGATTTGTTATGATTTTTTTTCCGCCGGCCGCCTGGTCGCCCTAATGTAAAGTCAATGGGAGTGAGGAGATAGAATATTTTTCAAAGTTTTTCACTCGGCCGTCTGGTCCCCTGACTCGAAAATTTTAAAGTGCTCCCATCGGTCCCAGACCCGGGTGGCCACGAGGTGGGACCCCCCTGAGCACTGCCCCGGTGTTAGTTTTCGGAGAAATGCCCCCGTTGATTTGTTATGATTTTTTTTCCGCCGGCCGCCTGGTCGCCCTAATGTAAAGTCAATGGGAGTGAGGAGATAGAATATTTTTCAAAGTTTTTCACTCGGCCGTCTGGTCCCCTGACTCGAAAATTTTAAAGTGCTCCCATCGGTCCCAGACCCGGGTGGCCACGAGGTGGGACCCCCCTGAGCACTGCCCCGGTGTTAGTTTTCGGAGAAATGCCCCCGTTGATTTGTTATGATCCGTAGTTGCCGGCCGGCCGCCCGGCATTGCTCTATCGGATGGAGCGTGGGCTGGCTATGGGAGATTTAGCGATTTTCGGAACCGGCCCCGATCGCCCCCCAAACCGGGTGGCCACGAGGTGGGACCCCCCTGAGCACTGCCCCGGTGTTAGTTTTCGGAGAAATGCCCCCGTTGATTTGTTATGATCCGTAGTTGCCGGCCGGCCGCCCGGCATTGCTCTATCGGATGGAGCGTGGGCTGGCTATGGGAGATTTAGCGATTTTCGGAACCGGCCCCGATCGCCCCCCAAACCGGGTGGCCACGAGGTGGGACCCCCCTGAGCACTGCCCCGGTGTTAGTTTTCCGAGAAATGCCCCCGTTGATTTGTTATGATCCGTAGTTGCCGGCCGGCCGCCCGGCAGTGCTCTATCGGATGGAGCGTGGGCTGGCTATGGGAGATTTAGCGATTTTCGGAACCGGCCCCGATCGCCCCCCAAACCGGGTGGCCACGAGGTGGGACCCCCCTGAGCACTGCCCCGGTGTTAGTTTTCCGAGAAATGCCCCCGTTGATTTGTTATGATCCGTAGTTGCCGGCCGGCCGCCCGGCAGTGCTCTATCGGATGGAGCGTGGGCTGGCTATGGGAGATTTAGCGATTTTCGGAACCGGCCCCGATCGCCCCCCAAACCGGGTGGCCACGAGGTGGGACCCCCCTGAGCACTGCCCCGGTGTTAGTTTTCGGAGAAATGCCCCCGTTGATTTGTTATGATCCGTAGTTGCCGGCCGGCCGCCCGGCAGTGCTCTATCGGATGGAGCGTGGGCTGGCTATGGGAGATTTAGCGATTTTCGGAACCGGCCCCGATCGCCCCCCAAACCGGGTGGCCACGAGGTGGGACCCCCCTGAGCACTGCCCCGGTGTTAGTTTTCGGAGAAATGCCCCCGTTGATTTGTTATGATCCGTAGTTGCCGGCCGGCCGCCCGGCAGTGCTCTATCGGATGGAGCGTGGGCTGGCTATGGGAGATTTAGCGATTTTCGGAACCGGCCCCGATCGCCCCCCAAACCGGGTGGCCACGAGGTGGGACCCCCCTGAGCACTGCCCCGGTGTTAGTTTTCCGAGAAATGCCCCCGTTGATTTGTTATGATCCGTAGTTGCCGGCCGGCCGCCCGGCAGTGCTCTATCGGATGGAGCGTGGGCTGGCTATGGGAGATTTAGCGATTTTCGGAACCGGCCCCGATCGCCCCCCAAACCGGGTGGCCACGAGGTGGGACCCCCCTGAGCACTGCCCCGGTGTTAGTTTTCCGAGAAATGCCCCCGTTGATTTGTTATGATCCGTAGTTGCCGGCCGGCCGCCCGGCAGTGCTCTATCGGATGGAGCGTGGGCTGGCTATGGGAGATTTAGCGATTTTCGGAACCGGCCCCGATCGCCCCCCAAACCGGGTGGCCACGAGGTGGGACCCCCCTGAGCACTGCCCCGGTGTTAGTTTTCCGAGAAATGCCCCCGTTGATTTGTTATGATCCGTAGTTGCCGGCCGGCCGCCCGGCAGTGCTCTATCGGATGGAGCGTGGGCTGGCTATGGGAGATTTAGCGATTTTCGGAACCGGCCCCGATCGCCCCCCAAACCGGGTGGCCACGAGGTGGGACCCCCCTGAGCACTGCCCCGGTGTTAGTTTTCGGAGAAATGCCCCCGTTGATTTGTTATGATCCGTAGTTGCCGGCCGGCCGCCCGGCAGTGCTCTATCGGATGGAGCGTGGGCTGGCTATGGGAGATTTAGCGATTTTCGGAACCGGCCCCGATCGCCCCCCAAACCGGGTGGCCACGAGGTGGGACCCCCCTGAGCACTGCCCCGGTGTTAGTTTTCGGAGAAATGCCCCCGTTGATTTGTTATGATCCGTAGTTGCCGGCCGGCCGCCCGGCATTGCTCTATCGGATGGAGCGTGGGCTGGCTATGGGAGATTTAGCGATTTTCGGAACCGGCCCCGATCGCCCCCCAAACCGGGTGGCCACGAGGTGGGACCCCCCTGAGCACTGCCCCGGTGTTAGTTTTCGGAGAAATGCCCCCGTTGATTTGTTACGATTATTTTTCGCCCAGGCGATGTGCCTTTTCATTTTGTTTTGCACTTTCCTTCATTCCTTGGTGCATGCTACCATCTAACGGACACATTTCGGTACTGCAGTTTGAAAGTAATTTCCCCGTCTAGGGATCTCTCTCTCGTCTAGGGACACTGCTGTACACACACACACACACACACACACACACACACACACACACACACACACACACACACACACACAGTGAGAGAGAGGGAGAGATAGAGAGAGAGAGAGGTGGAGAGGGAGAGAGAGGTGGAGATAGAGAGATGGAGATAGAGATGGAGATAGAGAGAGATGGAGATAGAGAGAGAGATGGAGATGGAGAGAGAGATGGTGATAGAGAGATAGAGATAGAGAGAGAGATGGTGATAGAGAGAGAGATGGTGATAGAGAGATGGAGATAGAGAGAGAGATGGTGATAGAGAGAGAGTCGTCACACTCTGGAACAAACTCCCCAGAAGCTGAAAGTTGGGGAACATTATGATGATCTTTATTTCTTGGCAGATAATAAATGATGATCTTACAGAGGGCGACTTACAACACCAGTGCAAACATACAGCGAAGGACAAGGCATCAATCGCGACAGAATCCCTTGAGTTAAAGCAGCAGATTCAGAATAACACACGTCAAAACAGACTGGAGACTAAAACGAGCACGAAAGGTGTCGAATATGTGGCCTCCTCTCGCTTGTAAACTCTCTCGTGTTCCTGTCGATGGGGTCGGCGGCTCGGGGCAGCGGCCTAGCAGCAGCAGGCAGGCCACCCGGCTGCCTGGGGCTGACCTCCGGGGCAGGCAGGCAGGCTGACCTCCAGGGCAGGCAGGCAGGCAGGCAGGCAGACCTCCAGGGCTAACAGGCTGACCTCCAGGGCTGGCAGGCTGACCTCCAGGGCTGGAAGGCAGGATGGCAGACCTCCAGGGCAGGCAGGCAGGCAGGCAGGCAGGCAGGCAGACCTCCAGGGCTGGCAGGGAGACCTCCAGGGCTGGCAGGCAGGCAGGCAGGGCTGTGTGGCTGGGGAGGGCAGGCTGGCAGGCAGGTAGGCCGTGCTGCTGCCAGGGCTGGAAGGCTGACCTCCAGGGCAGGCAGGCAGGCAGACCTCCAGGGCAGGCAGGCAGGTAGGCCGTGCTGCTGCCAGGGCTGGCAGGCTGACCTCCAGGGCAGGCAGGCAGGCAGGCAGACCTCCAGGGCTGGCAGGCTGACCTCCAGGGCAGGCAGGCAGGCAGGCAGGCAGACCTCCAGGGCTAACAGGCTGACCTCCAGGGCTGGCAGGCTGACCTCCAGGGCTGGAAGGCAGGATGGCAGACCTCCAGGGCAGGCAGGCAGGCAGGCAGGCAGGCAGGCAGACCTCCAGGGCTGGCAGGGAGACCTCCAGGGCTGGCAGGCAGGCAGGCAGGGCTGTGTGGCTGGGGAGGGCAGGCTGGCAGGCAGGTAGGCCGTGCTGCTGCCAGGGCTGGAAGGCTGACCTCCAGGGCAGGCAGGCAGGCAGACCTCCAGGGCAGGCAGGCAGGTAGGCCGTGCTGCTGCCAGGGCTGGCAGGCTGACCTCCAGGGCAGGCAGGCAGGCAGGCAGACCTCCAGGGCTGGCAGGCTGACCTCCAGGGCAGGCAGGCAGGCAGGCAGGCAGACCTCCAGGGCTAACAGGCTGACCTCCAGGGCTGGCAGGCTGACCTCCAGGGCTGGAAGGCAGGATGGCAGACCTCCAGGGCAGGCAGGCAGGCAGGCAGGCAGGCAGGCAGACCTCCAGGGCTGGCAGGGAGACCTCCAGGGCTGGCAGGCAGGCAGGCAGGGCTGTGTGGCTGGGGAGGGCAGGCTGGCAGGCAGGTAGGCCGTGCTGCTGCCAGGGCTGGAAGGCTGACCTCCAGGGCAGGCAGGCAGGCAGACCTCGAGGGCAGGCAGGCAGGTAGGCCGTGCTGCTACCAGGGCAGGCAGGCAGACCTCCAGGGCTAACAGGCTGACCTCCAGGGCAGGCAGTGCTGCTACCAGGGCTGGATAGCAGACCTCCAGGGCTGGATAGCAGACCTCCAGGGCTAACAGGCAGACCTCCAGGGCTGGCAGGCAGGCAGGCAGACCTCCAGGGCAGGCAGTGCTGCTACCAGGGCTGGATAGCAGACCTCCAGGGCAGGCAGTGCTGCTACCAGGGCAGGCAGTGCTGCTGCCAGGGCTGGATGGCAGGCAGGCAGACCTCCAGGGCTAACAGGCTGACCTCCAGGGCAGGCAGGCAGACCTCCAGGGCTAACAGGCTGACCTCCAGGGCAGGCAGTGCTGCTACCAGGGCAGGCAGGCTGTCCTCCAGGGCTGGATAGCAGACCTCCAGGGCAGGCAGTGCTGCCACCAGGGCAGGCAGGCTGTCCTCCAGGGCTGGATAGCAGACCTCCAGGGCAGGCAGTGCTGCTACCAGGGCAGGCAGGCTGTCCTCCAGGGCTGGATAGCAGACCTCCAGGGCAGGCAGTGCTGCTACCAGGGCAGGCAGTGCTGCTGCCAGGGCTGGATGGCAGGCAGGCAGACCTCCAGGGCTGGATAGCAGACCTCCAGGGCTAACAGGCTGACCTCCAGGGCTGGCAGGCTGACCTCCAGGGCTGGAAGGCAGGATGGCAGACCTCCAGGGCAGGCAGGCAGGCAGGCAGGCAGGCAGGCAGACCTCCAGGGCTGGCAGGGAGACCTCCAGGGCTGGCAGGCAGGCAGGCAGGGCTGTGTGGCTGGGGAGGGCAGGCTGGCAGGCAGGTAGGCCGTGCTGCTGCCAGGGCTGGAAGGCTGACCTCCAGGGCAGGCAGGCAGGCAGACCTCGAGGGCAGGCAGGCAGGTAGGCCGTGCTGCTACCAGGGCAGGCAGGCAGACCTCCAGGGCTAACAGGCTGACCTCCAGGGCAGGCAGTGCTGCTACCAGGGCTGGATAGCAGACCTCCAGGGCTGGATAGCAGACCTCCAGGGCTAACAGGCAGACCTCCAGGGCTGGCAGGCAGGCAGGCAGACCTCCAGGGCAGGCAGTGCTGCTACCAGGGCTGGATAGCAGACCTCCAGGGCAGGCAGTGCTGCTACCAGGGCAGGCAGTGCTGCTGCCAGGGCTGGATGGCAGGCAGGCAGACCTCCAGGGCTAACAGGCTGACCTCCAGGGCAGGCAGGCAGACCTCCAGGGCTAACAGGCTGACCTCCAGGGCAGGCAGTGCTGCTACCAGGGCAGGCAGGCTGTCCTCCAGGGCTGGATAGCAGACCTCCAGGGCAGGCAGTGCTGCCACCAGGGCAGGCAGGCTGTCCTCCAGGGCTAACAGGCAGACCTCCAGGGCTAACAGGCAGACCTCCAGGGCAGGCAGGCAGACCTCCAGGGCAGGCAGTGCTGCTACCAGGGCTGGATAGCAGACCTCCAGGGCTAACAGGCAGACCTCCAGGGCTGGCAGTGCTGCTACCAGGGCTGGATAGCAGACCTCCAGGGCTGGATAGCAGACCTCCAGGGCTAACAGGCAGACCTCCAGGGCAGGCAGGCAGACCTCCAGGGCTGGATAGCTGACCTCCAGGGCTGGATAGCAGACCTCCAGGGCTAACAGGCTGACCTCCAGGGCTAACAGGCAGACCTCCAGGGCAGGCAGGCAGACCTCCAGGGCAGGCAGTGCTGCTACCAGGGCTGGATAGCAGACCTCCAGGGCTAACAGGCAGACCTCCAGGGCTGGAAGGCAGGCAGTGCTGCTACCAGGGCAGGCAGGCTGTCCTCCAGGGCTGGAAGGCAGACCTCCAGGGCAGGCAGGCAGACCTCCAGGGCAGGCAGTGCTGCTACCAGGGCTGGATAGCAGACCTCCAGGGCTGGATAGCAGACCTCCAGGGCTAACAGGCAGACCTCCAGGGCTGGCAGGCTGACCTCCAGGGCAGGCAGGCAGGCAGGCAGACCTCCAGGGCTGGATAGCTGACCTCCAGGGCTGGATAGCAGACCTCCAGGGCTAACAGGCTGACCTCCAGGGCTAACAGGCAGACCTCCAGGGCAGGCAGGCAGACCTCCAGGGCAGGCAGTGCTGCTACCAGGGCTGGATAGCAGACCTCCAGGGCTAACAGGCAGACCTCCAGGGCTGGAAGGCAGGCAGTGCTGCTACCAGGGCAGGCAGGCTGTCCTCCAGGGCTGGAAGGCAGACCTCCAGGGCAGGCAGGCAGACCTCCAGGGCAGGCAGTGCTGCTACCAGGGCTGGATAGCAGACCTCCAGGGCTGGAAGGCAGGCAGGCAGACCTCCAGGGCAGGCAGTGCTGCTACCAGGGCTGGATAGCAGACCTCCAGGGCTGGAAGGCAGACCTCCAGGGCAGGCAGGCAGACCTCCAGGGCAGGCAGTGCTGCTACCAGGGCTGGATAGCAGACCTCCAGGGCTGGAAGGCAGGCAGGCAGACCTCCAGGGCAGGCAGTGCTGCTACCAGGGCTGGATAGCAGACCTCCAGGGCTAACAGGCAGACCTCCAGGGCAGGCAGTGCTGCTACCAGGGCTGGATAGCAGACCTCCAGGGCTAACAGGCAGACCTCCAGGGCTGGAAGGCAGGCAGTGCTGCTACCAGGGCAGGCAGGCTGTCCTCCAGGGCTGGAAGGCAGACCTCCAGGGCAGGCAGGCAGACCTCCAGGGCAGGCAGTGCTGCTACCAGGGCTGGATAGCAGACCTCCAGGGCTGGAAGGCAGGCAGGCAGACCTCCAGGGCAGGCAGTGCTGCTACCAGGGCTGGATAGCAGACCTCCAGGGCTAACAGGCAGACCTCCAGGGCTGGCAGTGCTGCTACCAGGGCTGGATAGCAGACCTCCAGGGCTGGATAGCAGACCTCCAGGGCTAACAGGCAGACCTCCAGGGCTGGCAGGCTGACCTCCAGGGCAGGCAGGCAGGCAGGCAGACCTCCAGGGCTGGATAGCTGACCTCCAGGGCTGGAAGGCAGACCTCCAGGGCTGGCAGGCTGACCTCCAGGGCAGGCAGGCCGGGCCCCCGGTGCTGCATCTCGGCCGCTGCCTGGGGCGGACCGGCCCGGGTGCCCTTGCGCTTTTTCGACACCAGGGGGCAGTTGGGTGCCATTCCGTCCCTCGTGTGGCGAAATGGCGGTACTGCACCTCCGCCTTTTTGCTGGAGAAAGTCCGCAGTCGGGACAATGCGCCACACGGTCCGTCGGCAGGAGGCCCGGGCCCGGGCACAACTCCCCGGTGGGGACGGACGCCGGGCTGGAGCTTCCCTTCAGCACACACACTCACTCACTCACTCTCTGACCGACCGACCGACCGACGGCTCCCAGCGCTCAGCCTGCAGGGCTACACACCCCGGTGGGTGCGGGCTCCGGGCTGGAGCTCTCCTTCAGCACACACACTCACTCTCTGACCGACCGAACGACCGACGGCTCCCAGCGCTCAGTCAGCAGGCCTACTCCTCCCCGGTGGGGACGGACGCCGGGCTGGAGCTTTCCTTCAGCACACACACTCACTGACTGACCGACCGACGGCTCCCAGCGCTCAGCCTGCAGGGCTACACACCCCGGTGGGTGCGGGCTCCGGGCTGGAGCTCTCCTTCAGCACACACACTCACTGACTGACCGACCGAACGACCGACGGCTCCCAGCGCTCAGCCTGCAGGGCTACACCTCCCCGGTGGGTGCGGGCTCCGGGCTGGAGCTTCCCTTCAGCACACACACTCACTCTCTGACCGACCGACCGACCGACGGCTCCCAGCGCTCAGCCTGCAGGGCTACACCTCCCCGGTGGGTGCGGGCTCCGGGCTGGAGCTTTCCTTCAGCACACACACTCACTGACTGACCGACCGAACGACCGACGGCTCCCAGCGCTCGGCCTGCAGGGCTACACCTCACCGGTGGGTGCGGGCTCCGCGCTGGAGCTTTCCTTCAGCACTCACTGACCGACGGCTCCCGGCGCTCAGCCTGCAGGGCTACACCTCCCCGGTGGGTGCGGGCTCCGCGCTGGAGCTTTCCTTCAGCACTCACTGACCGACGGCTCCCGGCGCTCAGCCTGCAGGGCTACACCTCCCCGGTGGGTGCGGGCTCCGCGCTGGAGCTTTCCTTCAGCACTCACTGACCGACGGCTCCCGGCGCTCAGCCTGCAGGGCTACACCTCCCCGGTGGGTGCGGGCTCCGCGCTGGAGCTTTCCTTCAGCACTCACTGACCGACGGCTCCCGGCGCTCAGCCTGCAGGGCTACACCTCCCCGGTGGGTGCGGGCTCCGCGCTGGAGCTTTCCTTCAGCACTCACTGACCGACGGCTCCCGGCGCTCAGCCTGCAGGGCTACACCTCCCCGGTGGGTGCGGGCTCCGCGCTGGAGCTTTCCTTCAGCACTCACTGACCGACGGCTCCCGGCGCTCAGCCTGCAGGGCTACACCTCCCCGGTGGGTGCGGGCTCCGCGCTGGAGCTTTCCTTCAGCACTCACTGACCGACGGCTCCCGGCTCCCAGCGCTCCGTCAGCAGGAGGCCCGGGCCCGGGCTCGCTCCGGCCCCCTCGCGCCTGGTCACCCAACTCCCCTTCCATCCCTATGGGGGGGGGGCGGGGACATCGAAAACGCTCCCATCGCCGCCGAGGCACGCTGCGGGGACTCTCCCTACCATCGCCCCATGCTTCCTTTGAAGAATATATGACGTTTTTCAATTTTCACCGACATTTGAAAATCAAAACTTCAGAACATTTCATAGTTATTCTCAATGGGTTGTCTAGGGGCACACATCTCTAAACTGGGGGAAATGCTCAAAATGATTAAAAAGAAAAACAATGCCCCCAGACCCGGGGGGCTGATAGCTGGGAGGCCCCTGAGCACTGCCCCGGTGTTAGTTTTCGGAGAAATGCCTCCGTTGATTTGTTATGATTTTTTTTCCGCCGGCCGCCTGGTCGCCCTAATGTAAAGTCAATGGGAGTGAGGAGATAGAATATTTTTCAAAGTTTTTCACTCGGCCGTCTGGTCCCCTGACTCGAAAATTTTAAAGTGCTCCCATCGGTCCCGGGATAGGGTGGCTGATAGCTGGGAGCCCCCTGAGCACAGCCCCGGTGTTAGTTTTCGGAGAAATGCCCCCGTTGATTTGTTATGATTTTTTTTCCGCCGGCCGCCTGGTCGCCCTAATGTAAAGTCAATGGGAGTGAGGAGATAGAATATTTTTCAAAGTTTTTCACTCGGCCGTCTGGTCCCCTGACTCGAAAATTTTAAAGTGCTCCCATCGGTCCCGGGATAGGGTGGCTGATAGCTGGGAGCCCCCTGAGCACAGCCCCGGTGTTAGTTTTCGGAGAAATGCCCCCGTTGATTTGTTATGATTTTTTTTCCGCCGGCCGCCTGGTCGCCCTAATGTAAAGTCAATGGGAGTGAGGAGATAGAATATTTTTCAAAGTTTTTCACTCGGCCGTCTGGTCCCCTGACTCGAAAATTTTAAAGTGCTCCCATCGGTCCCAGACCCGGGTGGCCACGAGGTGGGACCCCCCTGAGCACTGCCCCGGTGTTAGTTTTCGGAGAAATGCCCCCGTTGATTTGTTATGATCCGTAGTTGCCGGCCGGCCGCCCGGCATTGCTCTATCGGATGGAGCGTGGGCTGGCTATGGGAGATTTAGCGATTTTCGGAACCGGCCCCGATCGCCCCCCAAACCGGGTGGCCACGAGGTGGGACCCCCCTGAGCACTGCCCCGGTGTTAGTTTTCGGAGAAATGCCCCCGTTGATTTGTTATGATCCGTAGTTGCCGGCCGGCCGCCCGGCATTGCTCTATCGGATGGAGCGTGGGCTGGCTATGGGAGATTTAGCGATTTTCGGAACCGGCCCCGATCGCCCCCCAAACCGGGTGGCCACGAGGTGGGACCCCCCTGAGCACTGCCCCGGTGTTAGTTTTCCGAGAAATGCCCCCGTTGATTTGTTATGATCCGTAGTTGCCGGCCGGCCGCCCGGCAGTGCTCTATCGGATGGAGCGTGGGCTGGCTATGGGAGATTTAGCGATTTTCGGAACCGGCCCCGATCGCCCCCCAAACCGGGTGGCCACGAGGTGGGACCCCCCTGAGCACTGCCCCGGTGTTAGTTTTCCGAGAAATGCCCCCGTTGATTTGTTATGATCCGTAGTTGCCGGCCGGCCGCCCGGCAGTGCTCTATCGGATGGAGCGTGGGCTGGCTATGGGAGATTTAGCGATTTTCGGAACCGGCCCCGATCGCCCCCCAAACCGGGTGGCCACGAGGTGGGACCCCCCTGAGCACTGCCCCGGTGTTAGTTTTCGGAGAAATGCCCCCGTTGATTTGTTATGATCCGTAGTTGCCGGCCGGCCGCCCGGCAGTGCTCTATCGGATGGAGCGTGGGCTGGCTATGGGAGATTTAGCGATTTTCGGAACCGGCCCCGATCGCCCCCCAAACCGGGTGGCCACGAGGTGGGACCCCCCTGAGCACTGCCCCGGTGTTAGTTTTCGGAGAAATGCCCCCGTTGATTTGTTATGATCCGTAGTTGCCGGCCGGCCGCCCGGCAGTGCTCTATCGGATGGAGCGTGGGCTGGCTATGGGAGATTTAGCGATTTTCGGAACCGGCCCCGATCGCCCCCCAAACCGGGTGGCCACGAGGTGGGACCCCCCTGAGCACTGCCCCGGTGTTAGTTTTCCGAGAAATGCCCCCGTTGATTTGTTATGATCCGTAGTTGCCGGCCGGCCGCCCGGCAGTGCTCTATCGGATGGAGCGTGGGCTGGCTATGGGAGATTTAGCGATTTTCGGAACCGGCCCCGATCGCCCCCCAAACCGGGTGGCCACGAGGTGGGACCCCCCTGAGCACTGCCCCGGTGTTAGTTTTCGGAGAAATGCCCCCGTTGATTTGTTATGATCCGTAGTTGCCGGCCGGCCGCCCGGCAGTGCTCTATCGGATGGAGCGTGGGCTGGCTATGGGAGATTTAGCGATTTTCGGAACCGGCCCCGATCGCCCCCCAAACCGGGTGGCCACGAGGTGGGACCCCCCTGAGCACTGCCCCGGTGTTAGTTTTCGGAGAAATGCCCCCGTTGATTTGTTATGATCCGTAGTTGCCGGCCGGCCGCCCGGCAGTGCTCTATCGGATGGAGCGTGGGCTGGCTATGGGAGATTTAGCGATTTTCGGAACCGGCCCCGATCGCCCCCCAAACCGGGTGGCCACGAGGTGGGACCCCCCTGAGCACTGCCCCGGTGTTAGTTTTCCGAGAAATGCCCCCGTTGATTTGTTATGATCCGTAGTTGCCGGCCGGCCGCCCGGCAGTGCTCTATCGGATGGAGCGTGGGCTGGCTATGGGAGATTTAGCGATTTTCGGAACCGGCCCCGATCGCCCCCCAAACCGGGTGGCCACGAGGTGGGACCCCCCTGAGCACTGCCCCGGTGTTAGTTTTCCGAGAAATGCCCCCGTTGATTTGTTATGATCCGTAGTTGCCGGCCGGCCGCCCGGCAGTGCTCTATCGGATGGAGCGTGGGCTGGCTATGGGAGATTTAGCGATTTTCGGAACCGGCCCCGATCGCCCCCCAAACCGGGTGGCCACGAGGTGGGACCCCCCTGAGCACTGCCCCGGTGTTAGTTTTCCGAGAAATGCCCCCGTTGATTTGTTATGATCCGTAGTTGCCGGCCGGCCGCCCGGCAGTGCTCTATCGGATGGAGCGTGGGCTGGCTATGGGAGATTTAGCGATTTTCGGAACCGGCCCCGATCGCCCCCCAAACCGGGTGGCCACGAGGTGGGACCCCCCTGAGCACTGCCCCGGTGTTAGTTTTCGGAGAAATGCCCCCGTTGATTTGTTATGATCCGTAGTTGCCGGCCGGCCGCCCGGCAGTGCTCTATCGGATGGAGCGTGGGCTGGCTATGGGAGATTTAGCGATTTTCGGAACCGGCCCCGATCGCCCCCCAAACCGGGTGGCCACGAGGTGGGACCCCCCTGAGCACTGCCCCGGTGTTAGTTTTCGGAGAAATGCCCCCGTTGATTTGTTATGATCCGTAGTTGCCGGCCGGCCGCCCGGCAGTGCTCTATCGGATGGAGCGTGGGCTGGCTATGGGAGATTTAGCGATTTTCGGAACCGGCCCCGATCGCCCCCCAAACCGGGTGGCCACGAGGTGGGACCCCCCTGAGCACTGCCCCGGTGTTAGTTTTCCGAGAAATGCCCCCGTTGATTTGTTATGATCCGTAGTTGCCGGCCGGCCGCCCGGCAGTGCTCTATCGGATGGAGCGTGGGCTGGCTATGGGAGATTTAGCGATTTTCGGAACCGGCCCCGATCGCCCCCCAAACCGGGTGGCCACGAGGTGGGACCCCCCTGAGCACTGCCCCGGTGTTAGTTTTCGGAGAAATGCCCCCGTTGATTTGTTATGATCCGTAGTTGCCGGCCGGCCGCCCGGCAGTGCTCTATCGGATGGAGCGTGGGCTGGCTATGGGAGATTTAGCGATTTTCGGAACCGGCCCCGATCGCCCCCCAAACCGGGTGGCCACGAGGTGGGACCCCCCTGAGCACTGCCCCGGTGTTAGTTTTCGGAGAAATGCCCCCGTTGATTTGTTATGATCCGTAGTTGCCGGCCGGCCGCCCGGCAGTGCTCTATCGGATGGAGCGTGGGCTGGCTATGGGAGATTTAGCGATTTTCGGAACCGGCCCCGATCGCCCCCCAAACCGGGTGGCCACGAGGTGGGACCCCCCTGAGCACTGCCCCGGTGTTAGTTTTCCGAGAAATGCCCCCGTTGATTTGTTATGATCCGTAGTTGCCGGCCGGCCGCCCGGCAGTGCTCTATCGGATGGAGCGTGGGCTGGCTATGGGAGATTTAGCGATTTTCGGAACCGGCCCCGATCGCCCCCCAAACCGGGTGGCCACGAGGTGGGACCCCCCTGAGCACTGCCCCGGTGTTAGTTTTCCGAGAAATGCCCCCGTTGATTTGTTATGATTATTTTTCGCCCAGGCGATGTGCCTTTTCATTTTGTTTTGCACTTTCCTTCATTCCTTGGTGCATGCTACCATCTAACGGACACATTTCGGTACTGCAGTTTGAAAGTAATTTCCCCGTCTAGGGATCTCTCAATGCCCTGGGCTGCGAAAGGAGGGCAAGGACACCCTATGTTCTCATGAGTGCAAAGCCCCCCCGGCTTCAAGGCATTCCAAAAGGAAAACCGGAGACACTGCTGTACACACACACACACACACACACACACACACACACACACACACACACAGAGAGAGAGAGAGAGAGAGAGAGAGATAGAGAGAGAGTAGTCACACAGTGGAATAAACTCCCCAGCGATGTGGTAGAAGCTGAAAGTTGGGGAACATTGTGATGGTCTATATTTCTTGGCAGATAATAAAAGATGCTCTTATCATGCCTCCGTTGATGTGTTATGATCCATAGGTTGCCGGCCGCCCGGCATTGCTCTGATCGGATGGACCGTGGGCTGCCTATGGCAGAGTATGGGCGATTCTTCAGCCGGCCCCGATGGCCCCCCAAACCGGGTGGCCACGAGGTGGGACCCCCCTGAGCACTGCCCCGGTGTTAGTTTTCCGAGAAATGCCCCCGTTGATTTGTTACGATTATTTTTCGCCCAGGCGATGTGCCTTTTCATTTTGTTTTGCACTTTCCTTCATTCCTTGGTGCATGCTGCCATCTAACGGACACATTTCGGTACTGCAGTTTGAAAGTAATTTCCCCGTCTAGGGATATCTCTCTCGTCTAGGGACACTGCTGTACACACACACACACACACACACACACACACACACACAGTGAGAGAGAGGGAGAGATAGAGAGAGGGAGAGAGAGAGAGAGAGAGGTGGAGAGGGAGAGAGAGATGGTGATAGAGAGAGAGTCGTCACACTCTGGAACAAACTCCCCAGAAGCTGAAAGTTGGGGAACATTATGATGATCTTTATTTCTTGGCAGATAATAAATGATGATCTTACAGAGGGCGACTTACAACACCAGTGCAAACATACAGCGAAGTACAAGGCATCAATCACGACAGAATCCCTTGAGTTAAAGCAGCAGATTCAGAATAACACACGTCCAAACAGACTGGAGAGGACCCTAAAACGAGCACGAAAGGTGTCGAATATGTGGCCTCCTCTCGCTTGTAAACTCTCTCGTGTTCCTGTCGATGGGGTCGGCGGCTCGGGGCAGCGGCCTAGCAGCAGCAGGCAGGCAGGCAGACCTCCAGGGCTGGCAGGCAGGCAGGCAGGGCTGTGTGGCTGGGGAGGGCAGGCTGGCAGGCTGGTAGGCCGTGCTGCTGCCAGGGCTGGAAGGCTGACCTCCAGGGCTGGAAGGCTGACTTCCAGGGCTGGATGGCAGGCAGGCAGACCTCCAGGGCTGGAAGGCTGACCTCCAGGGCAGGCAGGCAGGGCTGTGTGGCTGGGGAGGGCAGGCTGGCAGGCTGGTAGGCCGTGCTGCCAGGGCTGGAAGGCTGACCTCCAGGGCAGGCAGGCAGGCAGGCAGGGCTGGAAGGCAGGCAGGCAGACCTCCAGGGCTGGAAGGCTGACCTCCAGGGCAGGCAGGCAGGGCTGTGTGGCTGGGGAGGGCAGGCTGGCAGGCTGGTAGGCCGTGCTGCCAGGGCTGGAAGGCTGACCTCCAGGGCTAACAGGCAGGCAGGCAGACCTCCAGGGCTGGATAGCAGACCTCCAGGGCTAACAGGCTGACCTCCAGGGCTAACAGGCAGACCTCCAGGGCAGGCAGGCAGACCTCCAGGGCTAACAGGCAGGCAGGCAGACCTCCAGGGCTGGCAGGCTGACCTCCAGGGCAGGCAGTGCTGCTGCCAGGGCAGGCAGGCAGACCTCCAGGGCTAACAGGCAGGCAGGCAGACCTCCAGGGCTGGAAGGCAGACCTCCAGGGCAGGCAGGCAGACCTCCAGGGCTGGATAGCAGACCTCCAGGGCTAACAGGCAGGCAGGCAGACCTCCAGGGCTGGATAGCAGACCTCCAGGGCAGGCAGTGCTGCTACCAGGGCAGGCAGGCAGACCTCCAGGGCTGGAAGGCAGACCTCCAGGGCAGGCAGGCAGACCTCCAGGGCAGGCAGGCAGACCTCCAGGGCTGGATAGCAGACCTCCAGGGCTAACAGGCAGACCTCCAGGGCAGGCAGGCTGACCTCCAGGGCAGGCAGTGCTGCTGCCAGGGCAGGCAGGCAGACCTCCAGGGCTGGATAGCAGACCTCCAGGGCTAACAGGCAGACCTCCAGGGCTGGATAGCAGACCTCCAGGGCAGGCCGGCAGACCTCCAGGGCAGGCAGTGCTGCTACCAGGGCAGGCAGGCAGACCTCCAGGGCTGGATAGCAGACCTCCAGGGCAGGCAGTGCTGCTACCAGGGCTGGATAGCAGACCTCCAGGGCAGGCAGGCAGACCTCCAGGGCTAACAGGCTGACCTCCAGGGCTAACAGGCAGGCAGGCAGACCTCCAGGGCTGGATAGCAGACCTCCAGGGCTAACAGGCAGACCTCCAGGGCTGGATAGCAGACCTCCAGGGCTGGCAGGCAGACCTCCAGGGCTGGATAGCAGACCTCCAGGGCTAACAGGCAGGCAGGCAGACCTCCAGGGCAGGCAGGCAGACCTCCAGGGCAGGCAGGCAGACCTCCAGGGCAGGCAGTGCTGCTGCCAGGGCAGGCAGGCAGACCTCCAGGGCTGGATAGCAGACCTCCAGGGCTAACAGGCAGACCTCCAGGGCTGGATAGCAGACCTCCAGGGCTGGCAGGCTGACCTCCAGGGCTAACAGGCAGGCAGGCAGACCTCCAGGGCTGGATAGCAGACCTCCAGGGCTAACAGGCAGACCTCCAGGGCTGGATAGCAGACCTCCAGGGCTGGCAGGCAGACCTCCAGGGCTGGATAGCAGACCTCCAGGGCTAACAGGCAGGCAGGCAGACCTCCAGGGCAGGCAGGCAGACCTCCAGGGCAGGCAGGCAGACCTCCAGGGCAGGCAGTGCTGCTGCCAGGGCAGGCAGGCAGACCTCCAGGGCTGGATAGCAGACCTCCAGGGCTAACAGGCAGACCTCCAGGGCTGGATAGCAGACCTCCAGGGCAGGCAGTGCTGCTACCAGGGCAGGCAGTGCTGCTGCCAGGGCTGGAAGGCAGACCTCCAGGGCTAACAGGCAGACCTCCAGGGCTGGCAGGCTGACCTCCAGGGCAGGCAGTGCTGCTGCCAGGGCAGGCAGGCAGACCTCCAGGGCTGGATGGCAGGCAGGCAGACCTCCAGGGCTGGATAGCAGACCTCCAGGGCTAACAGGCTGACCTCCAGGGCTAACAGGCAGACCTCCAGGGCTAACAGGCAGGCAGGCAGACCTCCAGGGCTGGATAGCTGACCTCCAGGGCTGGATAGCTGACCTCCAGGGCTAACAGGCAGACCTCCAGGGCTGGATAGCAGACCTCCAGGGCAGGCAGTGCTGCTACCAGGGCTGGATAGCAGACCTCCAGGGCAGGCAGGCAGACCTCCAGGGCTAACAGGCTGACCTCCAGGGCTAACAGGCAGGCAGGCAGACCTCCAGGGCTGGATAGCAGACCTCCAGGGCTAACAGGCAGACCTCCAGGGCTGGATAGCAGACCTCCAGGGCTGGATAGCAGACCTCCAGGGCTAACAGGCAGACCTCCAGGGCAGGCAGGCTGACCTCCAGGGCAGGCAGTGCTGCTACCAGGGCAGGCAGGCAGACCTCCAGGGCAGGCAGTGCTGCTGCCAGGGCAGGCAGGCAGACCTCCAGGGCTAACAGGCAGGCAGGCAGACCTCCAGGGCTGGATAGCAGACCTCCAGGGCAGGCAGGCAGACCTCCAGGGCTGGATAGCAGACCTCCAGGGCTAACAGGCTGACCTCCAGGGCTAACAGGCAGGCAGGCAGACCTCCAGGGCTGGAAGGCAGGCAGTGCTGCTACCAGGGCAGGCAGGCTGTCCTCCAGGGCTGGAAGGCAGACCTCCAGGGCAGGCAGGCAGACCTCCAGGGCAGGCAGTGCTGCTACCAGGGCTGGATAGCAGACCTCCAGGGCTGGAAGGCAGGCAGGCAGACCTCCAGGGCAGGCAGTGCTGCTACCAGGGCTGGATAGCAGACCTCCAGGGCTAACAGGCAGACCTCCAGGGCTGGAAGGCAGGCAGTGCTGCTACCAGGGCAGGCAGGCTGTCCTCCAGGGCTGGAAGGCAGACCTCCAGGGCTGGCAGGCTGACCTCCAGGGCAGGCAGGCCGGGCCCCCGGTGCTGCATCTCGGCCGCTGCCTGGGGCGGACCGGCCCGGGTGCCCTTGCGCTTTTTCGACACCAGGGGGCAGTTGGGTGCCATTCCGTCCCTCGTGTGGCGAAATGGCGGTACTGCACCTCCGCCTTTTTGCTGGAGAAAGTCCGCAGTCGGGACAATGCGCCACACGGTCCGTCGGCAGGAGGCCCGGGCCCGGGCACAACTCCCCGGTGGGGACGGACGCCGGGCTGGAGCTTCCCTTCAGCACACACACTCACTCACTCACTCTCTGACCGACCGACCGACCGACGGCTCCCAGCGCTCAGCCTGCAGGGCTACACACCCCGGTGGGTGCGGGCTCCGGGCTGGAGCTCTCCTTCAGCACACACACTCACTCTCTGACCGACCGAACGACCGACGGCTCCCAGCGCTCAGTCAGCAGGCCTACTCCTCCCCGGTGGGGACGGACGCCGGGCTGGAGCTTTCCTTCAGCACACACACTCACTGACTGACCGACCGACGGCTCCCAGCGCTCAGCCTGCAGGGCTACACACCCCGGTGGGTGCGGGCTCCGGGCTGGAGCTCTCCTTCAGCACACACACTCACTGACTGACCGACCGAACGACCGACGGCTCCCAGCGCTCAGCCTGCAGGGCTACACCTCCCCGGTGGGTGCGGGCTCCGGGCTGGAGCTTCCCTTCAGCACACACACTCACTCTCTGACCGACCGACCGACCGACGGCTCCCAGCGCTCAGCCTGCAGGGCTACACCTCCCCGGTGGGTGCGGGCTCCGGGCTGGAGCACACACACTCACTGACTGACCGACCGAACGACCGACGGCTCCCAGCGCTCAGCCTGCAGGGCTACACCTCCCCGGTGGGTGCGGGCTCCGGGCTGGAGCTTTCCTTCAGCACACACACTCACTGACTGACCGACCGAACGACCGACGGCTCCCAGCGCTCAGCCTGCAGGGCTACACCTCCCCGGTGGGTGCGGGCTCCGGGCTGGAGCTCTCCTTCAGCACACACACTCACTCTCTGACCGACCGAACGACCGACGGCTCCCAGCGCTCAGCCTGCAGGGCTACACCTCCCCGGTGGGTGCGGGCTCCGGGCTGGAGCTCTCCTTCAGCACACACACTCACTCTCTGACCGACCGAACGACCGACGGCTCCCAGCGCTCAGTCAGCAGGCCTACTCCTCCCCGGTGGGTGCGGGCTCCGGGCTGGAGCTTTCCTTCAGCACACACACTCACTGACTGACCGACCGAACGACCGACGGCTCCCAGCGCTCGGCCTGCAGGGCTACACCTCACCGGTGGGTGCGGGCTCCGCGCTGGAGCTTTCCTTCAGCACTCACTGACCGACGGCTCCCGGCGCTCAGCCTGCAGGGCTACACCTCCCCGGTGGGTGCGGGCTCCGCGCTGGAGCTTTCCTTCAGCACTCACTGACCGACGGCTCCCGGCGCTCAGCCTGCAGGGCTACACCTCCCCGGTGGGTGCGGGCTCCGCGCTGGAGCTTTCCTTCAGCACTCACTGACCGACGGCTCCCGGCGCTCAGCCTGCAGGGCTACACCTCCCCGGTGGGTGCGGGCTCCGCGCTGGAGCTTTCCTTCAGCACTCACTGACCGACGGCTCCCGGCGCTCAGCCTGCAGGGCTACACCTCCCCGGTGGGTGCGGGCTCCGCGCTGGAGCTTTCCTTCAGCACTCACTGACCGACGGCTCCCGGCGCTCAGCCTGCAGGGCTACACCTCCCCGGTGGGTGCGGGCTCCGCGCTGGAGCTTTCCTTCAGCACTCACTGACCGACGGCTCCCGGCGCTCAGCCTGCAGGGCTACACCTCCCCGGTGGGTGCGGGCTCCGCGCTGGAGCTTTCCTTCAGCACTCACTGACCGACGGCTCCCGGCGCTCAGCCTGCAGGGCTACACCTCCCCGGTGGGTGCGGGCTCCGCGCTGGAGCTTTCCTTCAGCACTCACTGACCGACGGCTCCCGGCGCTCAGCCTGCAGGGCTACACCTCCCCGGTGGGTGCGGGCTCCGCGCTGGAGCTTTCCTTCAGCACTCACTGACCGACGGCTCCCGGCGCTCAGCCTGCAGGGCTACACCTCCCCGGTGGGTGCGGGCTCCGCGCTGGAGCTTTCCTTCAGCACTCACTGACCGACGGCTCCCGGCGCTCAGCCTGCAGGGCTACACCTCCCCGGTGGGTGCGGGCTCCGCGCTGGAGCTTTCCTTCAGCACTCACTGACCGACGGCTCCCGGCGCTCAGCCTGCAGGGCTACACCTCCCCGGTGGGTGCGGGCTCCGCGCTGGAGCTTTCCTTCAGCACTCACTGACCGACGGCTCCCGGCGCTCAGCCTGCAGGGCTACACCTCCCCGGTGGGTGCGGGCTCCGCGCTGGAGCTTTCCTTCAGCACTCACTGACCGACGGCTCCCGGCGCTCAGCCTGCAGGGCTACACCTCCCCGGTGGGTGCGGGCTCCGCGCTGGAGCTTTCCTTCAGCACTCACTGACCGACGGCTCCCGGCGCTCAGCCTGCAGGGCTACACCTCCCCGGTGGGTGCGGGCTCCGCGCTGGAGCTTTCCTTCAGCACTCACTGACCGACGGCTCCCGGCTCCCAGCGCTCCGTCAGCAGGAGGCCCGGGCCCGGGCTCGCTCCGGCCCCCTCGCGCCTGGTCACCCAACTCCCCTTCCATCCCTATGGGGGGGGGGCGGGGACATCGAAAACGCTCCCATCGCCGCCGAGGCACGCTGCGGGGACTCTCCCTACCATCGCCCCATGCTTCCTTTGAAGAATATATGACGTTTTTCAATTTTCACCGACATTTGAAAATCAAAACTTCAGAACATTTCATAGTTATTCTCAATGGGTTGTCTAGGGGCACACATCTCTAAACTGGGGGAAATGCTCAAAATGATTAAAAAGAAAAACAATGCCCCCAGACCCGGGGGGCTGATAGCTGGGAGGCCCCTGAGCACTGCCCCGGTGTTAGTTTTCGGAGAAATGCCTCCGTTGATTTGTTATGATTTTTTTTCCGCCGGCCGCCTGGTCGCCCTAATGTAAAGTCAATGGGAGTGAGGAGATAGAATATTTTTCAAAGTTTTTCACTCGGCCGTCTGGTCCCCTGACTCGAAAATTTTAAAGTGCTCCCATCGGTCCCGGGATAGGGTGGCTGATAGCTGGGAGCCCCCTGAGCACAGCCCCGGTGTTAGTTTTCGGAGAAATGCCCCCGTTGATTTGTTATGATTTTTTTTCCGCCGGCCGCCTGGTCGCCCTAATGTAAAGTCAATGGGAGTGAGGAGATAGAATATTTTTCAAAGTTTTTCACTCGGCCGTCTGGTCCCCTGACTCGAAAATTTTAAAGTGCTCCCATCGGTCCCGGGATAGGGTGGCTGATAGCTGGGAGCCCCCTGAGCACAGCCCCGGTGTTAGTTTTCGGAGAAATGCCCCCGTTGATTTGTTATGATTTTTTTTCCGCCGGCCGCCTGGTCGCCCTAATGTAAAGTCAATGGGAGTGAGGAGATAGAATATTTTTCAAAGTTTTTCACTCGGCCGTCTGGTCCCCTGACTCGAAAATTTTAAAGTGCTCCCATCGGTCCCAGACCCGGGTGGCCACGAGGTGGGACCCCCCTGAGCACTGCCCCGGTGTTAGTTTTCGGAGAAATGCCCCCGTTGATTTGTTATGATCCGTAGTTGCCGGCCGGCCGCCCGGCATTGCTCTATCGGATGGAGCGTGGGCTGGCTATGGGAGATTTAGCGATTTTCGGAACCGGCCCCGATCGCCCCCCAAACCGGGTGGCCACGAGGTGGGACCCCCCTGAGCACTGCCCCGGTGTTAGTTTTCGGAGAAATGCCCCCGTTGATTTGTTATGATCCGTAGTTGCCGGCCGGCCGCCCGGCATTGCTCTATCGGATGGAGCGTGGGCTGGCTATGGGAGATTTAGCGATTTTCGGAACCGGCCCCGATCGCCCCCCAAACCGGGTGGCCACGAGGTGGGACCCCCCTGAGCACTGCCCCGGTGTTAGTTTTCCGAGAAATGCCCCCGTTGATTTGTTATGATCCGTAGTTGCCGGCCGGCCGCCCGGCAGTGCTCTATCGGATGGAGCGTGGGCTGGCTATGGGAGATTTAGCGATTTTCGGAACCGGCCCCGATCGCCCCCCAAACCGGGTGGCCACGAGGTGGGACCCCCCTGAGCACTGCCCCGGTGTTAGTTTTCCGAGAAATGCCCCCGTTGATTTGTTATGATCCGTAGTTGCCGGCCGGCCGCCCGGCAGTGCTCTATCGGATGGAGCGTGGGCTGGCTATGGGAGATTTAGCGATTTTCGGAACCGGCCCCGATCGCCCCCCAAACCGGGTGGCCACGAGGTGGGACCCCCCTGAGCACTGCCCCGGTGTTAGTTTTCGGAGAAATGCCCCCGTTGATTTGTTATGATCCGTAGTTGCCGGCCGGCCGCCCGGCAGTGCTCTATCGGATGGAGCGTGGGCTGGCTATGGGAGATTTAGCGATTTTCGGAACCGGCCCCGATCGCCCCCCAAACCGGGTGGCCACGAGGTGGGACCCCCCTGAGCACTGCCCCGGTGTTAGTTTTCGGAGAAATGCCCCCGTTGATTTGTTATGATCCGTAGTTGCCGGCCGGCCGCCCGGCAGTGCTCTATCGGATGGAGCGTGGGCTGGCTATGGGAGATTTAGCGATTTTCGGAACCGGCCCCGATCGCCCCCCAAACCGGGTGGCCACGAGGTGGGACCCCCCTGAGCACTGCCCCGGTGTTAGTTTTCCGAGAAATGCCCCCGTTGATTTGTTATGATCCGTAGTTGCCGGCCGGCCGCCCGGCAGTGCTCTATCGGATGGAGCGTGGGCTGGCTATGGGAGATTTAGCGATTTTCGGAACCGGCCCCGATCGCCCCCCAAACCGGGTGGCCACGAGGTGGGACCCCCCTGAGCACTGCCCCGGTGTTAGTTTTCGGAGAAATGCCCCCGTTGATTTGTTATGATCCGTAGTTGCCGGCCGGCCGCCCGGCAGTGCTCTATCGGATGGAGCGTGGGCTGGCTATGGGAGATTTAGCGATTTTCGGAACCGGCCCCGATCGCCCCCCAAACCGGGTGGCCACGAGGTGGGACCCCCCTGAGCACTGCCCCGGTGTTAGTTTTCGGAGAAATGCCCCCGTTGATTTGTTATGATCCGTAGTTGCCGGCCGGCCGCCCGGCAGTGCTCTATCGGATGGAGCGTGGGCTGGCTATGGGAGATTTAGCGATTTTCGGAACCGGCCCCGATCGCCCCCCAAACCGGGTGGCCACGAGGTGGGACCCCCCTGAGCACTGCCCCGGTGTTAGTTTTCCGAGAAATGCCCCCGTTGATTTGTTATGATCCGTAGTTGCCGGCCGGCCGCCCGGCAGTGCTCTATCGGATGGAGCGTGGGCTGGCTATGGGAGATTTAGCGATTTTCGGAACCGGCCCCGATCGCCCCCCAAACCGGGTGGCCACGAGGTGGGACCCCCCTGAGCACTGCCCCGGTGTTAGTTTTCCGAGAAATGCCCCCGTTGATTTGTTATGATCCGTAGTTGCCGGCCGGCCGCCCGGCAGTGCTCTATCGGATGGAGCGTGGGCTGGCTATGGGAGATTTAGCGATTTTCGGAACCGGCCCCGATCGCCCCCCAAACCGGGTGGCCACGAGGTGGGACCCCCCTGAGCACTGCCCCGGTGTTAGTTTTCCGAGAAATGCCCCCGTTGATTTGTTATGATCCGTAGTTGCCGGCCGGCCGCCCGGCAGTGCTCTATCGGATGGAGCGTGGGCTGGCTATGGGAGATTTAGCGATTTTCGGAACCGGCCCCGATCGCCCCCCAAACCGGGTGGCCACGAGGTGGGACCCCCCTGAGCACTGCCCCGGTGTTAGTTTTCGGAGAAATGCCCCCGTTGATTTGTTATGATCCGTAGTTGCCGGCCGGCCGCCCGGCAGTGCTCTATCGGATGGAGCGTGGGCTGGCTATGGGAGATTTAGCGATTTTCGGAACCGGCCCCGATCGCCCCCCAAACCGGGTGGCCACGAGGTGGGACCCCCCTGAGCACTGCCCCGGTGTTAGTTTTCGGAGAAATGCCCCCGTTGATTTGTTATGATCCGTAGTTGCCGGCCGGCCGCCCGGCAGTGCTCTATCGGATGGAGCGTGGGCTGGCTATGGGAGATTTAGCGATTTTCGGAACCGGCCCCGATCGCCCCCCAAACCGGGTGGCCACGAGGTGGGACCCCCCTGAGCACTGCCCCGGTGTTAGTTTTCCGAGAAATGCCCCCGTTGATTTGTTATGATCCGTAGTTGCCGGCCGGCCGCCCGGCAGTGCTCTATCGGATGGAGCGTGGGCTGGCTATGGGAGATTTAGCGATTTTCGGAACCGGCCCCGATCGCCCCCCAAACCGGGTGGCCACGAGGTGGGACCCCCCTGAGCACTGCCCCGGTGTTAGTTTTCGGAGAAATGCCCCCGTTGATTTGTTATGATCCGTAGTTGCCGGCCGGCCGCCCGGCAGTGCTCTATCGGATGGAGCGTGGGCTGGCTATGGGAGATTTAGCGATTTTCGGAACCGGCCCCGATCGCCCCCCAAACCGGGTGGCCACGAGGTGGGACCCCCCTGAGCACTGCCCCGGTGTTAGTTTTCGGAGAAATGCCCCCGTTGATTTGTTATGATCCGTAGTTGCCGGCCGGCCGCCCGGCAGTGCTCTATCGGATGGAGCGTGGGCTGGCTATGGGAGATTTAGCGATTTTCGGAACCGGCCCCGATCGCCCCCCAAACCGGGTGGCCACGAGGTGGGACCCCCCTGAGCACTGCCCCGGTGTTAGTTTTCCGAGAAATGCCCCCGTTGATTTGTTATGATCCGTAGTTGCCGGCCGGCCGCCCGGCAGTGCTCTATCGGATGGAGCGTGGGCTGGCTATGGGAGATTTAGCGATTTTCGGAACCGGCCCCGATCGCCCCCCAAACCGGGTGGCCACGAGGTGGGACCCCCCTGAGCACTGCCCCGGTGTTAGTTTTCCGAGAAATGCCCCCGTTGATTTGTTATGATTATTTTTCGCCCAGGCGATGTGCCTTTTCATTTTGTTTTGCACTTTCCTTCATTCCTTGGTGCATGCTACCATCTAACGGACACATTTCGGTACTGCAGTTTGAAAGTAATTTCCCCGTCTAGGGATCTCTCAATGCCCTGGGCTGCGAAAGGAGGGCAAGGACACCCTATGTTCTCATGAGTGCAAAGCCCCCCCGGCTTCAAGGCATTCCAAAAGGAAAACCGGAGACACTGCTGTACACACACACACACACACACACACACACACACACACACACACACACAGAGAGAGAGAGAGAGAGAGAGAGAGATAGAGAGAGAGTAGTCACACAGTGGAATAAACTCCCCAGCGATGTGGTAGAAGCTGAAAGTTGGGGAACATTGTGATGGTCTATATTTCTTGGCAGATAATAAAAGATGCTCTTATCATGCCTCCGTTGATGTGTTATGATCCATAGGTTGCCGGCCGCCCGGCATTGCTCTGATCGGATGGACCGTGGGCTGCCTATGGCAGAGTATGGGCGATTCTTCAGCCGGCCCCGATGGCCCCCCAAACCGGGTGGCCACGAGGTGGGACCCCCCTGAGCACTGCCCCGGTGTTAGTTTTCCGAGAAATGCCCCCGTTGATTTGTTACGATTATTTTTCGCCCAGGCGATGTGCCTTTTCATTTTGTTTTGCACTTTCCTTCATTCCTTGGTGCATGCTGCCATCTAACGGACACATTTCGGTACTGCAGTTTGAAAGTAATTTCCCCGTCTAGGGATATCTCTCTCGTCTAGGGACACTGCTGTACACACACACACACACACACACACACACACACACACAGTGAGAGAGAGGGAGAGATAGAGAGAGGGAGAGAGAGAGAGAGAGAGGTGGAGAGGGAGAGAGAGATGGTGATAGAGAGAGAGTCGTCACACTCTGGAACAAACTCCCCAGAAGCTGAAAGTTGGGGAACATTATGATGATCTTTATTTCTTGGCAGATAATAAATGATGATCTTACAGAGGGCGACTTACAACACCAGTGCAAACATACAGCGAAGTACAAGGCATCAATCACGACAGAATCCCTTGAGTTAAAGCAGCAGATTCAGAATAACACACGTCCAAACAGACTGGAGAGGACCCTAAAACGAGCACGAAAGGTGTCGAATATGTGGCCTCCTCTCGCTTGTAAACTCTCTCGTGTTCCTGTCGATGGGGTCGGCGGCTCGGGGCAGCGGCCTAGCAGCAGCAGGCAGGCAGGCAGACCTCCAGGGCTGGCAGGCAGGCAGGCAGGGCTGTGTGGCTGGGGAGGGCAGGCTGGCAGGCTGGTAGGCCGTGCTGCTGCCAGGGCTGGAAGGCTGACCTCCAGGGCTGGAAGGCTGACTTCCAGGGCTGGATGGCAGGCAGGCAGACCTCCAGGGCTGGAAGGCTGACCTCCAGGGCAGGCAGGCAGGGCTGTGTGGCTGGGGAGGGCAGGCTGGCAGGCTGGTAGGCCGTGCTGCCAGGGCTGGAAGGCTGACCTCCAGGGCAGGCAGGCAGGCAGGCAGGGCTGGAAGGCAGGCAGGCAGACCTCCAGGGCTGGAAGGCTGACCTCCAGGGCAGGCAGGCAGGGCTGTGTGGCTGGGGAGGGCAGGCTGGCAGGCTGGTAGGCCGTGCTGCCAGGGCTGGAAGGCTGACCTCCAGGGCTAACAGGCAGGCAGGCAGACCTCCAGGGCTGGATAGCAGACCTCCAGGGCTAACAGGCTGACCTCCAGGGCTAACAGGCAGACCTCCAGGGCAGGCAGGCAGACCTCCAGGGCTAACAGGCAGGCAGGCAGACCTCCAGGGCTGGCAGGCTGACCTCCAGGGCAGGCAGTGCTGCTGCCAGGGCAGGCAGGCAGACCTCCAGGGCTAACAGGCAGGCAGGCAGACCTCCAGGGCTGGAAGGCAGACCTCCAGGGCAGGCAGGCAGACCTCCAGGGCTGGATAGCAGACCTCCAGGGCTAACAGGCAGGCAGGCAGACCTCCAGGGCTGGATAGCAGACCTCCAGGGCAGGCAGTGCTGCTACCAGGGCAGGCAGGCAGACCTCCAGGGCTGGAAGGCAGACCTCCAGGGCAGGCAGGCAGACCTCCAGGGCAGGCAGGCAGACCTCCAGGGCTGGATAGCAGACCTCCAGGGCTAACAGGCAGACCTCCAGGGCAGGCAGGCTGACCTCCAGGGCAGGCAGTGCTGCTGCCAGGGCAGGCAGGCAGACCTCCAGGGCTGGATAGCAGACCTCCAGGGCTAACAGGCAGACCTCCAGGGCTGGATAGCAGACCTCCAGGGCAGGCCGGCAGACCTCCAGGGCAGGCAGTGCTGCTACCAGGGCAGGCAGGCAGACCTCCAGGGCTGGATAGCAGACCTCCAGGGCAGGCAGTGCTGCTACCAGGGCTGGATAGCAGACCTCCAGGGCAGGCAGGCAGACCTCCAGGGCTAACAGGCTGACCTCCAGGGCTAACAGGCAGGCAGGCAGACCTCCAGGGCTGGATAGCAGACCTCCAGGGCTAACAGGCAGACCTCCAGGGCTGGATAGCAGACCTCCAGGGCTGGCAGGCAGACCTCCAGGGCTGGATAGCAGACCTCCAGGGCTAACAGGCAGGCAGGCAGACCTCCAGGGCAGGCAGGCAGACCTCCAGGGCAGGCAGGCAGACCTCCAGGGCAGGCAGTGCTGCTGCCAGGGCAGGCAGGCAGACCTCCAGGGCTGGATAGCAGACCTCCAGGGCTAACAGGCAGACCTCCAGGGCTGGATAGCAGACCTCCAGGGCTGGCAGGCTGACCTCCAGGGCTAACAGGCAGGCAGGCAGACCTCCAGGGCTGGATAGCAGACCTCCAGGGCTAACAGGCAGACCTCCAGGGCTGGATAGCAGACCTCCAGGGCTGGCAGGCAGACCTCCAGGGCTGGATAGCAGACCTCCAGGGCTAACAGGCAGGCAGGCAGACCTCCAGGGCAGGCAGGCAGACCTCCAGGGCAGGCAGGCAGACCTCCAGGGCAGGCAGTGCTGCTGCCAGGGCAGGCAGGCAGACCTCCAGGGCTGGATAGCAGACCTCCAGGGCTAACAGGCAGACCTCCAGGGCTGGATAGCAGACCTCCAGGGCAGGCAGTGCTGCTACCAGGGCAGGCAGTGCTGCTGCCAGGGCTGGAAGGCAGACCTCCAGGGCTAACAGGCAGACCTCCAGGGCTGGCAGGCTGACCTCCAGGGCAGGCAGTGCTGCTGCCAGGGCAGGCAGGCAGACCTCCAGGGCTGGATGGCAGGCAGGCAGACCTCCAGGGCTGGATAGCAGACCTCCAGGGCTAACAGGCTGACCTCCAGGGCTAACAGGCAGACCTCCAGGGCTAACAGGCAGGCAGGCAGACCTCCAGGGCTGGATAGCTGACCTCCAGGGCTGGATAGCTGACCTCCAGGGCTAACAGGCAGACCTCCAGGGCTGGATAGCAGACCTCCAGGGCAGGCAGTGCTGCTACCAGGGCTGGATAGCAGACCTCCAGGGCAGGCAGGCAGACCTCCAGGGCTAACAGGCTGACCTCCAGGGCTAACAGGCAGGCAGGCAGACCTCCAGGGCTGGATAGCAGACCTCCAGGGCTAACAGGCAGACCTCCAGGGCTGGATAGCAGACCTCCAGGGCTGGATAGCAGACCTCCAGGGCTAACAGGCAGACCTCCAGGGCAGGCAGGCTGACCTCCAGGGCAGGCAGTGCTGCTACCAGGGCAGGCAGGCAGACCTCCAGGGCAGGCAGTGCTGCTGCCAGGGCAGGCAGGCAGACCTCCAGGGCTAACAGGCAGGCAGGCAGACCTCCAGGGCTGGATAGCAGACCTCCAGGGCAGGCAGGCAGACCTCCAGGGCTGGATAGCAGACCTCCAGGGCTAACAGGCTGACCTCCAGGGCTAACAGGCAGGCAGGCAGACCTCCAGGGCTGGAAGGCAGGCAGTGCTGCTACCAGGGCAGGCAGGCTGTCCTCCAGGGCTGGAAGGCAGACCTCCAGGGCAGGCAGGCAGACCTCCAGGGCAGGCAGTGCTGCTACCAGGGCTGGATAGCAGACCTCCAGGGCTGGAAGGCAGGCAGGCAGACCTCCAGGGCAGGCAGTGCTGCTACCAGGGCTGGATAGCAGACCTCCAGGGCTAACAGGCAGACCTCCAGGGCTGGAAGGCAGGCAGTGCTGCTACCAGGGCAGGCAGGCTGTCCTCCAGGGCTGGAAGGCAGACCTCCAGGGCTGGCAGGCTGACCTCCAGGGCAGGCAGGCCGGGCCCCCGGTGCTGCATCTCGGCCGCTGCCTGGGGCGGACCGGCCCGGGTGCCCTTGCGCTTTTTCGACACCAGGGGGCAGTTGGGTGCCATTCCGTCCCTCGTGTGGCGAAATGGCGGTACTGCACCTCCGCCTTTTTGCTGGAGAAAGTCCGCAGTCGGGACAATGCGCCACACGGTCCGTCGGCAGGAGGCCCGGGCCCGGGCACAACTCCCCGGTGGGGACGGACGCCGGGCTGGAGCTTCCCTTCAGCACACACACTCACTCACTCACTCTCTGACCGACCGACCGACCGACGGCTCCCAGCGCTCAGCCTGCAGGGCTACACACCCCGGTGGGTGCGGGCTCCGGGCTGGAGCTCTCCTTCAGCACACACACTCACTCTCTGACCGACCGAACGACCGACGGCTCCCAGCGCTCAGTCAGCAGGCCTACTCCTCCCCGGTGGGGACGGACGCCGGGCTGGAGCTTTCCTTCAGCACACACACTCACTGACTGACCGACCGACGGCTCCCAGCGCTCAGCCTGCAGGGCTACACACCCCGGTGGGTGCGGGCTCCGGGCTGGAGCTCTCCTTCAGCACACACACTCACTGACTGACCGACCGAACGACCGACGGCTCCCAGCGCTCAGCCTGCAGGGCTACACCTCCCCGGTGGGTGCGGGCTCCGGGCTGGAGCTTCCCTTCAGCACACACACTCACTCTCTGACCGACCGACCGACCGACGGCTCCCAGCGCTCAGCCTGCAGGGCTACACCTCCCCGGTGGGTGCGGGCTCCGGGCTGGAGCACACACACTCACTGACTGACCGACCGAACGACCGACGGCTCCCAGCGCTCAGCCTGCAGGGCTACACCTCCCCGGTGGGTGCGGGCTCCGGGCTGGAGCTTTCCTTCAGCACACACACTCACTGACTGACCGACCGAACGACCGACGGCTCCCAGCGCTCAGCCTGCAGGGCTACACCTCCCCGGTGGGTGCGGGCTCCGGGCTGGAGCTCTCCTTCAGCACACACACTCACTCTCTGACCGACCGAACGACCGACGGCTCCCAGCGCTCAGCCTGCAGGGCTACACCTCCCCGGTGGGTGCGGGCTCCGGGCTGGAGCTCTCCTTCAGCACACACACTCACTCTCTGACCGACCGAACGACCGACGGCTCCCAGCGCTCAGTCAGCAGGCCTACTCCTCCCCGGTGGGTGCGGGCTCCGGGCTGGAGCTTTCCTTCAGCACACACACTCACTGACTGACCGACCGAACGACCGACGGCTCCCAGCGCTCGGCCTGCAGGGCTACACCTCACCGGTGGGTGCGGGCTCCGCGCTGGAGCTTTCCTTCAGCACTCACTGACCGACGGCTCCCGGCGCTCAGCCTGCAGGGCTACACCTCCCCGGTGGGTGCGGGCTCCGCGCTGGAGCTTTCCTTCAGCACTCACTGACCGACGGCTCCCGGCGCTCAGCCTGCAGGGCTACACCTCCCCGGTGGGTGCGGGCTCCGCGCTGGAGCTTTCCTTCAGCACTCACTGACCGACGGCTCCCGGCGCTCAGCCTGCAGGGCTACACCTCCCCGGTGGGTGCGGGCTCCGCGCTGGAGCTTTCCTTCAGCACTCACTGACCGACGGCTCCCGGCGCTCAGCCTGCAGGGCTACACCTCCCCGGTGGGTGCGGGCTCCGCGCTGGAGCTTTCCTTCAGCACTCACTGACCGACGGCTCCCGGCGCTCAGCCTGCAGGGCTACACCTCCCCGGTGGGTGCGGGCTCCGCGCTGGAGCTTTCCTTCAGCACTCACTGACCGACGGCTCCCGGCGCTCAGCCTGCAGGGCTACACCTCCCCGGTGGGTGCGGGCTCCGCGCTGGAGCTTTCCTTCAGCACTCACTGACCGACGGCTCCCGGCGCTCAGCCTGCAGGGCTACACCTCCCCGGTGGGTGCGGGCTCCGCGCTGGAGCTTTCCTTCAGCACTCACTGACCGACGGCTCCCGGCGCTCAGCCTGCAGGGCTACACCTCC
>NW_027102999.1:387500-402500 GCF_036373705.1 Amia ocellicauda | reverse complement strand
AGGGAGGTGAGGTCAGAGCCCGTGAAACCCCGAAAGACAGACCCTTAAAGGCCCGCAAGCCCTTGGGGTGAACGTCTGGGGCGGGCAGCATACACACTCTCCACGGCGGGCCGCGAAGACTTAGCGGGCGCAGCCGCCGGAGCGGGCCGCCGACGAGGCCTGAAACGCGGGGTGCGGCCGGGACCGTTCCCCCCCTTGCATTTCGCTGGATGATCAGACAGTCGCAAAGAACCGTCTGAAAATCCCGGGCCAAGTCCAGAAAGTGTCCGTAAAAGAGCTAGCGGGGCCCAGCCACTTTCCTCCAGCAAGTGCCCTTAGCTCAGTTTTGACCTCTCTCATTGCACTAAGTGTCTTCAAAAACCCAGTTCCTGTATTTCCCCCGGCACCGTAGAGAAATGCTGACAGCCTGGAACACTGTGGCGGCTGCACACGGCACTCCCATGCCCGCCGCGAGCAGCCTAGCCCCGCCTCAGACCCGCGAGAACCGCCCATCGGCACACGGCCCGCTGTGCGCCCGAGCCGTTTGGTGTAAAAACTGTCCAAAAGTGGTTTCGACCACTTAGGAACATCGTAGAGACTCGAAATAAAAAGGATTTTGTTGGAAAAGCGATTCTGAGGAAGGCTGTGTTAAAATTAATTTCGGGAAATGTCGTTTACCCCCCCCCAAATGGCTCCGAAGTACCCCCCCCCCACCCCCCCCCTAAAAAACCGTGTTCCGGGGGTTTTTCGAGAAAACAAACACACGGGGTATATAGAGGGGACTGAGACGAATCGAATGACGTGCTTTGCAAAGAAATCGGGGGCTCACAGCCCCCCCAGGAGAGGTTCAAAAGTCGGAGGACTGGTCACCTAACTCCCATTGAAGTCAATGGGGGAAAAATGAAAACTGTCAAAAAGGCTTAAAATGGTTCAAAAACCCACTGGGGCAGTAGATAATCATCCTATTTGAATTTTAAAAGTCTTAGTTTGGCGAAAAAATACCTTTTAATAATTGTTTTAGGGGTCAGAAAAATCAGCTCCGGCTGCCTGGTCACCTAGGGGAGATAGAAAATTTTTCTAAGTTTTTCACTCGGCCGCCTGGTCCCCTAACTCGAAAATTTTAAAGTGCTCCCATCGGTCCCGGGATAGGGTGGCTGATAGCTGGGAGCCCCCTGAGCACTGCCCCGGTGTTAGTTTTCGGAGAAATGCCCCCGTTGATTTGTTATGATTTTTTTTCCGCCGGCCGCCTGGTCGCCCTAATGCAAAGTCAATGGGAGTGAGGAGATAGAAAATTTTTCAAAGTTTTTCACTCGGCCGCCTGGTCCCCTGACTCGAAAATTTTAAAGTGCTCCCATCGGTCCCGGGATAGGGTGGCTGATAGCTGGGAGCCCCCTGAGCACAGCCCCGGTGTTAGTTTTCGGAGAAATGCCCCCGTTGATTTGTTATGATTTTTTTTCCGCCGGCCGCCTGGTCGCCCTAATGTAAAGTCAATGGGAGTGAGGAGATAGAACATTTTTCAAAGTTTTTCACCCGGCCCCAAACGGCTCCAAAACACACTGGGGCTGTGGCTGGGACTCTCACCAGGACTGCCCCCTACTTTATTTCTGGATTAAAAAGCATTCTATATTAATTTTTCGATTTTTGGGACCCGGGACGCCTGGTCACCTAACTCCCCTTCTATCCCTATGGGGGGGGGACGGGGACATCGAAAACGCTCCCATCGCCGCCGAGGCACGCTGCGGGGACTCTCCCTACCATCGCCCCATGCTTCCTTTGAAGAATATATGACGTTTTTCAATTTTCACCGACATTTGAAAATCAAAACTTCAGAACATTTCATAGTTATTCTCAATGGGTTGTCTAGGGGCACACATCTCTAAACTGGGGGAAATGCTCAAAATGATTAAAAAGAAAAACAATGCCCCCAGACCCGGGGGGCTGATAGCTGGGAGCCCCCTGAGCACAGCCCCGGTGTTAGTTTTCGGAGAAATGCCCCCGTTGATTTGTTATGATTTTTTTTCCGCCGGCCGCCTGGTCGCCCTAATGTAAAGTCAATGGGAGTGAGGAGATAGAATATTTTTCAAAGTTTTTCACTCGGCCGTCTGGTCCCCTGACTCGAAAATTTTAAAGTGCTCCCATCGGTCCCGGGATAGGGTGGCTGATAGCTGGGAGCCCCCTGAGCACAGCCCCGGTGTTAGTTTTCGGAGAAATGCCCCCGTTGATTTGTTATGATTTTTTTTCCGCCGGCCGCCTGGTCGCCCTAATGTAAAGTCAATGGGAGTGAGGAGATAGAATATTTTTCAAAGTTTTTCACTCGGCCGTCTGGTCCCCTGACTCGAAAATTTTAAAGTGCTCCCATCGGTCCCGGGATAGGGTGGCTGATAGCTGGGAGCCCCCTGAGCACAGCCCCGGTGTTAGTTTTCGGAGAAATGCCCCCGTTGATTTGTTATGATTTTTTTTCCGCCGGCCGCCTGGTCGCCCTAATGTAAAGTCAATGGGAGTGAGGAGATAGAATATTTTTCAAAGTTTTTCACTCGGCCGTCTGGTCCCCTGACTCGAAAATTTTAAAGTGCTCCCATCGGTCCCAGACCCGGGTGGCCACGAGGTGGGACCCCCCTGAGCACTGCCCCGGTGTTAGTTTTCGGAGAAATGCCCCCGTTGATTTGTTATGATTTTTTTTCCGCCGGCCGCCTGGTCGCCCTAATGTAAAGTCAATGGGAGTGAGGAGATAGAATATTTTTCAAAGTTTTTCACTCGGCCGTCTGGTCCCCTGACTCGAAAATTTTAAAGTGCTCCCATCGGTCCCAGACCCGGGTGGCCACGAGGTGGGACCCCCCTGAGCACTGCCCCGGTGTTAGTTTTCGGAGAAATGCCCCCGTTGATTTGTTATGATCCGTAGTTGCCGGCCGGCCGCCCGGCATTGCTCTATCGGATGGAGCGTGGGCTGGCTATGGGAGATTTAGCGATTTTCGGAACCGGCCCCGATCGCCCCCCAAACCGGGTGGCCACGAGGTGGGACCCCCCTGAGCACTGCCCCGGTGTTAGTTTTCGGAGAAATGCCCCCGTTGATTTGTTATGATCCGTAGTTGCCGGCCGGCCGCCCGGCATTGCTCTATCGGATGGAGCGTGGGCTGGCTATGGGAGATTTAGCGATTTTCGGAACCGGCCCCGATCGCCCCCCAAACCGGGTGGCCACGAGGTGGGACCCCCCTGAGCACTGCCCCGGTGTTAGTTTTCCGAGAAATGCCCCCGTTGATTTGTTATGATCCGTAGTTGCCGGCCGGCCGCCCGGCAGTGCTCTATCGGATGGAGCGTGGGCTGGCTATGGGAGATTTAGCGATTTTCGGAACCGGCCCCGATCGCCCCCCAAACCGGGTGGCCACGAGGTGGGACCCCCCTGAGCACTGCCCCGGTGTTAGTTTTCCGAGAAATGCCCCCGTTGATTTGTTATGATCCGTAGTTGCCGGCCGGCCGCCCGGCAGTGCTCTATCGGATGGAGCGTGGGCTGGCTATGGGAGATTTAGCGATTTTCGGAACCGGCCCCGATCGCCCCCCAAACCGGGTGGCCACGAGGTGGGACCCCCCTGAGCACTGCCCCGGTGTTAGTTTTCGGAGAAATGCCCCCGTTGATTTGTTATGATCCGTAGTTGCCGGCCGGCCGCCCGGCAGTGCTCTATCGGATGGAGCGTGGGCTGGCTATGGGAGATTTAGCGATTTTCGGAACCGGCCCCGATCGCCCCCCAAACCGGGTGGCCACGAGGTGGGACCCCCCTGAGCACTGCCCCGGTGTTAGTTTTCGGAGAAATGCCCCCGTTGATTTGTTATGATCCGTAGTTGCCGGCCGGCCGCCCGGCAGTGCTCTATCGGATGGAGCGTGGGCTGGCTATGGGAGATTTAGCGATTTTCGGAACCGGCCCCGATCGCCCCCCAAACCGGGTGGCCACGAGGTGGGACCCCCCTGAGCACTGCCCCGGTGTTAGTTTTCCGAGAAATGCCCCCGTTGATTTGTTATGATCCGTAGTTGCCGGCCGGCCGCCCGGCAGTGCTCTATCGGATGGAGCGTGGGCTGGCTATGGGAGATTTAGCGATTTTCGGAACCGGCCCCGATCGCCCCCCAAACCGGGTGGCCACGAGGTGGGACCCCCCTGAGCACTGCCCCGGTGTTAGTTTTCCGAGAAATGCCCCCGTTGATTTGTTATGATCCGTAGTTGCCGGCCGGCCGCCCGGCAGTGCTCTATCGGATGGAGCGTGGGCTGGCTATGGGAGATTTAGCGATTTTCGGAACCGGCCCCGATCGCCCCCCAAACCGGGTGGCCACGAGGTGGGACCCCCCTGAGCACTGCCCCGGTGTTAGTTTTCGGAGAAATGCCCCCGTTGATTTGTTATGATCCGTAGTTGCCGGCCGGCCGCCCGGCAGTGCTCTATCGGATGGAGCGTGGGCTGGCTATGGGAGATTTAGCGATTTTCGGAACCGGCCCCGATCGCCCCCCAAACCGGGTGGCCACGAGGTGGGACCCCCCTGAGCACTGCCCCGGTGTTAGTTTTCGGAGAAATGCCCCCGTTGATTTGTTATGATCCGTAGTTGCCGGCCGGCCGCCCGGCAGTGCTCTATCGGATGGAGCGTGGGCTGGCTATGGGAGATTTAGCGATTTTCGGAACCGGCCCCGATCGCCCCCCAAACCGGGTGGCCACGAGGTGGGACCCCCCTGAGCACTGCCCCGGTGTTAGTTTTCCGAGAAATGCCCCCGTTGATTTGTTATGATCCGTAGTTGCCGGCCGGCCGCCCGGCAGTGCTCTATCGGATGGAGCGTGGGCTGGCTATGGGAGATTTAGCGATTTTCGGAACCGGCCCCGATCGCCCCCCAAACCGGGTGGCCACGAGGTGGGACCCCCCTGAGCACTGCCCCGGTGTTAGTTTTCCGAGAAATGCCCCCGTTGATTTGTTATGATTATTTTTCGCCCAGGCGATGTGCCTTTTCATTTTGTTTTGCACTTTCCTTCATTCCTTGGTGCATGCTACCATCTAACGGACACATTTCGGTACTGCAGTTTGAAAGTAATTTCCCCGTCTAGGGATCTCTCAATGCCCTGGGCTGCGAAAGGAGGGCAAGGACACCCTATGTTCTCATGAGTGCAAAGCCCCCCCGGCTTCAAGGCATTCCAAAAGGAAAACCGGAGACACTGCTGTACACACACACACACACACACACACACACACACACACACACACACACAGAGAGAGAGAGAGAGAGAGAGAGAGATAGAGAGAGAGTAGTCACACAGTGGAATAAACTCCCCAGCGATGTGGTAGAAGCTGAAAGTTGGGGAACATTGTGATGGTCTATATTTCTTGGCAGATAATAAAAGATGCTCTTATCATGCCTCCGTTGATGTGTTATGATCCATAGGTTGCCGGCCGCCCGGCATTGCTCTGATCGGATGGACCGTGGGCTGCCTATGGCAGAGTATGGGCGATTCTTCAGCCGGCCCCGATGGCCCCCCAAACCGGGTGGCCACGAGGTGGGACCCCCCTGAGCACTGCCCCGGTGTTAGTTTTCCGAGAAATGCCCCCGTTGATTTGTTATGATTTTTTTTCCGCCGGCCGCCTGGTCGCCCTAATGCAAAGTCAATGGGAGTGAGGAGATAGAAAATTTTTCAAAGTTTTTCACTCGGCCGCCTGGTCCCCTGACTCGAAAATTTTAAAGTGCTCCCATCGGTCCCGGGATAGGGTGGCTGATAGCTGGGAGCCCCCTGAGCACAGCCCCGGTGTTAGTTTTCGGAGAAATGCCCCCGTTGATTTGTTATGATTTTTTTTCCGCCGGCCGCCTGGTCGCCCTAATGTAAAGTCAATGGGAGTGAGGAGATAGAACATTTTTCAAAGTTTTTCACCCGGCCCCAAACGGCTCCAAAACACACTGGGGCTGTGGCTGGGACTCTCACCAGGACTGCCCCCTACTTTATTTCTGGATTAAAAAGCATTCTATATTAATTTTTCGATTTTTGGGACCCGGGACGCCTGGTCACCTAACTCCCCTTCTATCCCTATGGGGGGGGGACGGGGACATCGAAAACGCTCCCATCGCCGCCGAGGCACGCTGCGGGGACTCTCCCTACCATCGCCCCATGCTTCCTTTGAAGAATATATGACGTTTTTCAATTTTCACCGACATTTGAAAATCAAAACTTCAGAACATTTCATAGTTATTCTCAATGGGTTGTCTAGGGGCACACATCTCTAAACTGGGGGAAATGCTCAAAATGATTAAAAAGAAAAACAATGCCCCCAGACCCGGGGGGCTGATAGCTGGGAGCCCCCTGAGCACAGCCCCGGTGTTAGTTTTCGGAGAAATGCCCCCGTTGATTTGTTATGATTTTTTTTCCGCCGGCCGCCTGGTCGCCCTAATGTAAAGTCAATGGGAGTGAGGAGATAGAATATTTTTCAAAGTTTTTCACTCGGCCGTCTGGTCCCCTGACTCGAAAATTTTAAAGTGCTCCCATCGGTCCCGGGATAGGGTGGCTGATAGCTGGGAGCCCCCTGAGCACAGCCCCGGTGTTAGTTTTCGGAGAAATGCCCCCGTTGATTTGTTATGATTTTTTTTCCGCCGGCCGCCTGGTCGCCCTAATGTAAAGTCAATGGGAGTGAGGAGATAGAATATTTTTCAAAGTTTTTCACTCGGCCGTCTGGTCCCCTGACTCGAAAATTTTAAAGTGCTCCCATCGGTCCCGGGATAGGGTGGCTGATAGCTGGGAGCCCCCTGAGCACAGCCCCGGTGTTAGTTTTCGGAGAAATGCCCCCGTTGATTTGTTATGATTTTTTTTCCGCCGGCCGCCTGGTCGCCCTAATGTAAAGTCAATGGGAGTGAGGAGATAGAATATTTTTCAAAGTTTTTCACTCGGCCGTCTGGTCCCCTGACTCGAAAATTTTAAAGTGCTCCCATCGGTCCCAGACCCGGGTGGCCACGAGGTGGGACCCCCCTGAGCACTGCCCCGGTGTTAGTTTTCGGAGAAATGCCCCCGTTGATTTGTTATGATTTTTTTTCCGCCGGCCGCCTGGTCGCCCTAATGTAAAGTCAATGGGAGTGAGGAGATAGAACATTTTTCAAAGTTTTTCACCCGGCCCCAAACGGCTCCAAAACACACTGGGGCTGTGGCTGGGACTCTCACCAGGACTGCCCCCTACTTTATTTCTGGATTAAAAAGCATTCTATATTAATTTTTCGATTTTTGGGACCCGGGACGCCTGGTCACCTAACTCCCCTTCTATCCCTATGGGGGGGGGACGGGGACATCGAAAACGCTCCCATCGCCGCCGAGGCACGCTGCGGGGACTCTCCCTACCATCGCCCCATGCTTCCTTTGAAGAATATATGACGTTTTTCAATTTTCACCGACATTTGAAAATCAAAACTTCAGAACATTTCATAGTTATTCTCAATGGGTTGTCTAGGGGCACACATCTCTAAACTGGGGGAAATGCTCAAAATGATTAAAAAGAAAAACAATGCCCCCAGACCCGGGGGGCTGATAGCTGGGAGCCCCCTGAGCACAGCCCCGGTGTTAGTTTTCGGAGAAATGCCCCCGTTGATTTGTTATGATTTTTTTTCCGCCGGCCGCCTGGTCGCCCTAATGTAAAGTCAATGGGAGTGAGGAGATAGAATATTTTTCAAAGTTTTTCACTCGGCCGTCTGGTCCCCTGACTCGAAAATTTTAAAGTGCTCCCATCGGTCCCGGGATAGGGTGGCTGATAGCTGGGAGCCCCCTGAGCACAGCCCCGGTGTTAGTTTTCGGAGAAATGCCCCCGTTGATTTGTTATGATTTTTTTTCCGCCGGCCGCCTGGTCGCCCTAATGTAAAGTCAATGGGAGTGAGGAGATAGAATATTTTTCAAAGTTTTTCACTCGGCCGTCTGGTCCCCTGACTCGAAAATTTTAAAGTGCTCCCATCGGTCCCGGGATAGGGTGGCTGATAGCTGGGAGCCCCCTGAGCACAGCCCCGGTGTTAGTTTTCGGAGAAATGCCCCCGTTGATTTGTTATGATTTTTTTTCCGCCGGCCGCCTGGTCGCCCTAATGTAAAGTCAATGGGAGTGAGGAGATAGAATATTTTTCAAAGTTTTTCACTCGGCCGTCTGGTCCCCTGACTCGAAAATTTTAAAGTGCTCCCATCGGTCCCAGACCCGGGTGGCCACGAGGTGGGACCCCCCTGAGCACTGCCCCGGTGTTAGTTTTCGGAGAAATGCCCCCGTTGATTTGTTATGATTTTTTTTCCGCCGGCCGCCTGGTCGCCCTAATGTAAAGTCAATGGGAGTGAGGAGATAGAATATTTTTCAAAGTTTTTCACTCGGCCGTCTGGTCCCCTGACTCGAAAATTTTAAAGTGCTCCCATCGGTCCCAGACCCGGGTGGCCACGAGGTGGGACCCCCCTGAGCACTGCCCCGGTGTTAGTTTTCGGAGAAATGCCCCCGTTGATTTGTTATGATCCGTAGTTGCCGGCCGGCCGCCCGGCATTGCTCTATCGGATGGAGCGTGGGCTGGCTATGGGAGATTTAGCGATTTTCGGAACCGGCCCCGATCGCCCCCCAAACCGGGTGGCCACGAGGTGGGACCCCCCTGAGCACTGCCCCGGTGTTAGTTTTCGGAGAAATGCCCCCGTTGATTTGTTATGATCCGTAGTTGCCGGCCGGCCGCCCGGCAGTGCTCTATCGGATGGAGCGTGGGCTGGCTATGGGAGATTTAGCGATTTTCGGAACCGGCCCCGATCGCCCCCCAAACCGGGTGGCCACGAGGTGGGACCCCCCTGAGCACTGCCCCGGTGTTAGTTTTCGGAGAAATGCCCCCGTTGATTTGTTATGATCCGTAGTTGCCGGCCGGCCGCCCGGCAGTGCTCTATCGGATGGAGCGTGTGCTGGCTATGGGAGATTTAGCGATTTTCGGAACCGGCCCCGATCGCCCCCCAAACCGGGTGGCCACGAGGTGGGACCCCCCTGAGCACTGCCCCGGTGTTAGTTTTCGGAGAAATGCCCCCGTTGATTTGTTATGATCCGTAGTTGCCGGCCGGCCGCCCGGCATTGCTCTATCGGATGGAGCGTGGGCTGGCTATGGGAGATTTAGCGATTTTCGGAACCGGCCCCGATCGCCCCCCAAACCGGGTGGCCACGAGGTGGGACCCCCCTGAGCACTGCCCCGGTGTTAGTTTTCGGAGAAATGCCCCCGTTGATTTGTTACGATTATTTTTCGCCCAGGCGATGTGCCTTTTCATTTTGTTTTGCACTTTCCTTCATTCCTTGGTGCATGCTACCATCTAACGGACACATTTCGGTACTGCAGTTTGAAAGTAATTTCCCCGTCTAGGGATCTCTCTCTCGTCTAGGGACACTGCTGTACACACACACACACACACACACACACACACACACACACACACACACACACACACACACACACAGTGAGAGAGAGGGAGAGATAGAGAGAGAGAGAGGTGGAGAGGGAGAGAGAGGTGGAGATAGAGAGATGGAGATAGAGATGGAGATAGAGAGAGATGGAGATAGAGAGAGAGATGGAGATGGAGAGAGAGATGGTGATAGAGAGATAGAGATAGAGAGAGAGATGGTGATAGAGAGAGAGATGGTGATAGAGAGATGGAGATAGAGAGAGAGATGGTGATAGAGAGAGAGTCGTCACACTCTGGAACAAACTCCCCAGAAGCTGAAAGTTGGGGAACATTATGATGATCTTTATTTCTTGGCAGATAATAAATGATGATCTTACAGAGGGCGACTTACAACACCAGTGCAAACATACAGCGAAGGACAAGGCATCAATCGCGACAGAATCCCTTGAGTTAAAGCAGCAGATTCAGAATAACACACGTCAAAACAGACTGGAGACTAAAACGAGCACGAAAGGTGTCGAATATGTGGCCTCCTCTCGCTTGTAAACTCTCTCGTGTTCCTGTCGATGGGGTCGGCGGCTCGGGGCAGCGGCCTAGCAGCAGCAGGCAGGCCACCCGGCTGCCTGGGGCTGACCTCCGGGGCAGGCAGGCAGGCTGACCTCCAGGGCAGGCAGGCAGGCAGGCAGGCAGACCTCCAGGGCTAACAGGCTGACCTCCAGGGCTGGCAGGCTGACCTCCAGGGCTGGAAGGCAGGATGGCAGACCTCCAGGGCAGGCAGGCAGGCAGGCAGGCAGGCAGGCAGACCTCCAGGGCTGGCAGGGAGACCTCCAGGGCTGGCAGGCAGGCAGGCAGGGCTGTGTGGCTGGGGAGGGCAGGCTGGCAGGCAGGTAGGCCGTGCTGCTGCCAGGGCTGGAAGGCTGACCTCCAGGGCAGGCAGGCAGGCAGACCTCCAGGGCAGGCAGGCAGGTAGGCCGTGCTGCTGCCAGGGCTGGCAGGCTGACCTCCAGGGCAGGCAGGCAGGCAGGCAGACCTCCAGGGCTGGCAGGCTGACCTCCAGGGCAGGCAGGCAGGCAGGCAGGCAGACCTCCAGGGCTAACAGGCTGACCTCCAGGGCTGGCAGGCTGACCTCCAGGGCTGGAAGGCAGGATGGCAGACCTCCAGGGCAGGCAGGCAGGCAGGCAGGCAGGCAGGCAGACCTCCAGGGCTGGCAGGGAGACCTCCAGGGCTGGCAGGCAGGCAGGCAGGGCTGTGTGGCTGGGGAGGGCAGGCTGGCAGGCAGGTAGGCCGTGCTGCTGCCAGGGCTGGAAGGCTGACCTCCAGGGCAGGCAGGCAGGCAGACCTCGAGGGCAGGCAGGCAGGTAGGCCGTGCTGCTACCAGGGCAGGCAGGCAGACCTCCAGGGCTAACAGGCTGACCTCCAGGGCAGGCAGTGCTGCTACCAGGGCTGGATAGCAGACCTCCAGGGCTGGATAGCAGACCTCCAGGGCTAACAGGCAGACCTCCAGGGCTGGCAGGCAGGCAGGCAGACCTCCAGGGCAGGCAGTGCTGCTACCAGGGCTGGATAGCAGACCTCCAGGGCAGGCAGTGCTGCTACCAGGGCAGGCAGTGCTGCTGCCAGGGCTGGATGGCAGGCAGGCAGACCTCCAGGGCTAACAGGCTGACCTCCAGGGCAGGCAGGCAGACCTCCAGGGCTAACAGGCTGACCTCCAGGGCAGGCAGTGCTGCTACCAGGGCAGGCAGGCTGTCCTCCAGGGCTGGATAGCAGACCTCCAGGGCAGGCAGTGCTGCCACCAGGGCAGGCAGGCTGTCCTCCAGGGCTGGATAGCAGACCTCCAGGGCAGGCAGTGCTGCTACCAGGGCAGGCAGGCTGTCCTCCAGGGCTGGATAGCAGACCTCCAGGGCAGGCAGTGCTGCTACCAGGGCAGGCAGTGCTGCTGCCAGGGCTGGATGGCAGGCAGGCAGACCTCCAGGGCTGGATAGCAGACCTCCAGGGCTAACAGGCTGACCTCCAGGGCTGGCAGGCTGACCTCCAGGGCTGGAAGGCAGGATGGCAGACCTCCAGGGCAGGCAGGCAGGCAGGCAGGCAGGCAGGCAGACCTCCAGGGCTGGCAGGGAGACCTCCAGGGCTGGCAGGCAGGCAGGCAGGGCTGTGTGGCTGGGGAGGGCAGGCTGGCAGGCAGGTAGGCCGTGCTGCTGCCAGGGCTGGAAGGCTGACCTCCAGGGCAGGCAGGCAGGCAGACCTCGAGGGCAGGCAGGCAGGTAGGCCGTGCTGCTACCAGGGCAGGCAGGCAGACCTCCAGGGCTAACAGGCTGACCTCCAGGGCAGGCAGTGCTGCTACCAGGGCTGGATAGCAGACCTCCAGGGCTGGATAGCAGACCTCCAGGGCTAACAGGCAGACCTCCAGGGCTGGCAGGCAGGCAGGCAGACCTCCAGGGCAGGCAGTGCTGCTACCAGGGCTGGATAGCAGACCTCCAGGGCAGGCAGTGCTGCTACCAGGGCAGGCAGTGCTGCTGCCAGGGCTGGATGGCAGGCAGGCAGACCTCCAGGGCTAACAGGCTGACCTCCAGGGCAGGCAGGCAGACCTCCAGGGCTAACAGGCTGACCTCCAGGGCAGGCAGTGCTGCTACCAGGGCAGGCAGGCTGTCCTCCAGGGCTGGATAGCAGACCTCCAGGGCAGGCAGTGCTGCCACCAGGGCAGGCAGGCTGTCCTCCAGGGCTGGATAGCAGACCTCCAGGGCAGGCAGTGCTGCTACCAGGGCAGGCAGGCTGTCCTCCAGGGCTGGATAGCAGACCTCCAGGGCAGGCAGTGCTGCTACCAGGGCAGGCAGTGCTGCTGCCAGGGCTGGATGGCAGGCAGGCAGACCTCCAGGGCTGGATAGCAGACCTCCAGGGCTAACAGGCAGACCTCCAGGGCTGGCAGGCAGGCAGGCAGACCTCCAGGGCAGGCAGTGCTGCTACCAGGGCTGGATAGCAGACCTCCAGGGCAGGCAGTGCTGCTACCAGGGCAGGCAGTGCTGCTGCCAGGGCTGGATGGCAGGCAGGCAGACCTCCAGGGCTAACAGGCTGACCTCCAGGGCAGGCAGGCAGACCTCCAGGGCTGGAAGGCAGGCAGTGCTGCTACCAGGGCAGGCAGGCTGTCCTCCAGGGCTGGATAGCAGACCTCCAGGGCAGGCAGTGCTGCTACCAGGGCTGGATAGCAGACCTCCAGGGCAGGCAGTGCTGCTACCAGGGCAGGCAGTGCTGCTGCCAGGGCTGGATGGCAGGCAGGCAGACCTCCAGGGCTAACAGGCTGACCTCCAGGGCAGGCAGGCAGACCTCCAGGGCAGGCAGGCAGGCAGGCAGACCTCCAGGGCTGGATAGCTGACCTCCAGGGCTGGATAGCAGACCTCCAGGGCTAACAGGCTGACCTCCAGGGCTAACAGGCAGACCTCCAGGGCAGGCAGGCAGACCTCCAGGGCAGGCAGTGCTGCTACCAGGGCTGGATAGCAGACCTCCAGGGCTAACAGGCAGACCTCCAGGGCTGGCAGTGCTGCTACCAGGGCTGGATAGCAGACCTCCAGGGCTGGATAGCAGACCTCCAGGGCTAACAGGCAGACCTCCAGGGCAGGCAGGCAGACCTCCAGGGCTGGATAGCTGACCTCCAGGGCTGGATAGCAGACCTCCAGGGCTAACAGGCTGACCTCCAGGGCTAACAGGCAGACCTCCAGGGCAGGCAGGCAGACCTCCAGGGCAGGCAGTGCTGCTACCAGGGCTGGATAGCAGACCTCCAGGGCTAACAGGCAGACCTCCAGGGCTGGCAGTGCTGCTACCAGGGCTGGATAGCAGACCTCCAGGGCTGGATAGCAGACCTCCAGGGCTAACAGGCAGACCTCCAGGGCAGGCAGGCAGACCTCCAGGGCTGGATAGCTGACCTCCAGGGCTGGATAGCAGACCTCCAGGGCTAACAGGCTGACCTCCAGGGCTAACAGGCAGACCTCCAGGGCAGGCAGGCAGACCTCCAGGGCAGGCAGTGCTGCTACCAGGGCTGGATAGCAGACCTCCAGGGCTAACAGGCAGACCTCCAGGGCTGGAAGGCAGGCAGTGCTGCTACCAGGGCAGGCAGGCTGTCCTCCAGGGCTGGAAGGCAGACCTCCAGGGCAGGCAGGCAGACCTCCAGGGCAGGCAGTGCTGCTACCAGGGCTGGATAGCAGACCTCCAGGGCTGGATAGCAGACCTCCAGGGCTAACAGGCAGACCTCCAGGGCTGGCAGGCTGACCTCCAGGGCAGGCAGGCAGGCAGGCAGACCTCCAGGGCTGGATAGCTGACCTCCAGGGCTGGATAGCAGACCTCCAGGGCTAACAGGCTGACCTCCAGGGCTAACAGGCAGACCTCCAGGGCAGGCAGGCAGACCTCCAGGGCAGGCAGTGCTGCTACCAGGGCTGGATAGCAGACCTCCAGGGCTAACAGGCAGACCTCCAGGGCTGGAAGGCAGGCAGTGCTGCTACCAGGGCAGGCAGGCTGTCCTCCAGGGCTGGAAGGCAGACCTCCAGGGCAGGCAGGCAGACCTCCAGGGCAGGCAGTGCTGCTACCAGGGCTGGATAGCAGACCTCCAGGGCTGGAAGGCAGGCAGGCAGACCTCCAGGGCAGGCAGTGCTGCTACCAGGGCTGGATAGCAGACCTCCAGGGCTGGAAGGCAGACCTCCAGGGCAGGCAGGCAGACCTCCAGGGCAGGCAGTGCTGCTACCAGGGCTGGATAGCAGACCTCCAGGGCTGGAAGGCAGGCAGGCAGACCTCCAGGGCAGGCAGTGCTGCTACCAGGGCTGGATAGCAGACCTCCAGGGCTAACAGGCAGACCTCCAGGGCAGGCAGTGCTGCTACCAGGGCTGGATAGCAGACCTCCAGGGCTAACAGGCAGACCTCCAGGGCTGGAAGGCAGGCAGTGCTGCTACCAGGGCAGGCAGGCTGTCCTCCAGGGCTGGAAGGCAGACCTCCAGGGCAGGCAGGCAGACCTCCAGGGCAGGCAGTGCTGCTACCAGGGCTGGATAGCAGACCTCCAGGGCTGGAAGGCAGGCAGGCAGACCTCCAGGGCAGGCAGTGCTGCTACCAGGGCTGGATAGCAGACCTCCAGGGCTAACAGGCAGACCTCCAGGGCTGGCAGTGCTGCTACCAGGGCTGGATAGCAGACCTCCAGGGCTGGATAGCAGACCTCCAGGGCTAACAGGCAGACCTCCAGGGCTGGCAGGCTGACCTCCAGGGCAGGCAGGCAGGCAGGCAGACCTCCAGGGCTGGATAGCTGACCTCCAGGGCTGGAAGGCAGACCTCCAGGGCTGGCAGGCTGACCTCCAGGGCAGGCAGGCCGGGCCCCCGGTGCTGCATCTCGGCCGCTGCCTGGGGCGGACCGGCCCGGGTGCCCTTGCGCTTTTTCGACACCAGGGGGCAGTTGGGTGCCATTCCGTCCCTCGTGTGGCGAAATGGCGGTACTGCACCTCCGCCTTTTTGCTGGAGAAAGTCCGCAGTCGGGACAATGCGCCACACGGTCCGTCGGCAGGAGGCCCGGGCCCGGGCACAACTCCCCGGTGGGGACGGACGCCGGGCTGGAGCTTCCCTTCAGCACACACACTCACTCACTCACTCTCTGACCGACCGACCGACCGA
>NW_027102999.1:355000-375000 GCF_036373705.1 Amia ocellicauda | reverse complement strand
CCCCCGTTGATTTGTTATGATTTTTTTTCCGCCGGCCGCCTGGTCGCCCTAATGCAAAGTCAATGGGAGTGAGGAGATAGAAAATTTTTCAAAGTTTTTCACTCGGCCGCCTGGTCCCCTGACTCGAAAATTTTAAAGTGCTCCCATCGGTCCCGGGATAGGGTGGCTGATAGCTGGGAGCCCCCTGAGCACAGCCCCGGTGTTAGTTTTCGGAGAAATGCCCCCGTTGATTTGTTATGATTTTTTTTCCGCCGGCCGCCTGGTCGCCCTAATGTAAAGTCAATGGGAGTGAGGAGATAGAACATTTTTCAAAGTTTTTCACCCGGCCCCAAACGGCTCCAAAACACACTGGGGCTGTGGCTGGGACTCTCACCAGGACTGCCCCCTACTTTATTTCTGGATTAAAAAGCATTCTATATTAATTTTTCGATTTTTGGGACCCGGGACGCCTGGTCACCTAACTCCCCTTCTATCCCTATGGGGGGGGGACGGGGACATCGAAAACGCTCCCATCGCCGCCGAGGCACGCTGCGGGGACTCTCCCTACCATCGCCCCATGCTTCCTTTGAAGAATATATGACGTTTTTCAATTTTCACCGACATTTGAAAATCAAAACTTCAGAACATTTCATAGTTATTCTCAATGGGTTGTCTAGGGGCACACATCTCTAAACTGGGGGAAATGCTCAAAATGATTAAAAAGAAAAACAATGCCCCCAGACCCGGGGGGCTGATAGCTGGGAGCCCCCTGAGCACAGCCCCGGTGTTAGTTTTCGGAGAAATGCCCCCGTTGATTTGTTATGATTTTTTTTCCGCCGGCCGCCTGGTCGCCCTAATGTAAAGTCAATGGGAGTGAGGAGATAGAATATTTTTCAAAGTTTTTCACTCGGCCGTCTGGTCCCCTGACTCGAAAATTTTAAAGTGCTCCCATCGGTCCCGGGATAGGGTGGCTGATAGCTGGGAGCCCCCTGAGCACAGCCCCGGTGTTAGTTTTCGGAGAAATGCCCCCGTTGATTTGTTATGATTTTTTTTCCGCCGGCCGCCTGGTCGCCCTAATGTAAAGTCAATGGGAGTGAGGAGATAGAATATTTTTCAAAGTTTTTCACTCGGCCGTCTGGTCCCCTGACTCGAAAATTTTAAAGTGCTCCCATCGGTCCCGGGATAGGGTGGCTGATAGCTGGGAGCCCCCTGAGCACAGCCCCGGTGTTAGTTTTCGGAGAAATGCCCCCGTTGATTTGTTATGATTTTTTTTCCGCCGGCCGCCTGGTCGCCCTAATGTAAAGTCAATGGGAGTGAGGAGATAGAATATTTTTCAAAGTTTTTCACTCGGCCGTCTGGTCCCCTGACTCGAAAATTTTAAAGTGCTCCCATCGGTCCCAGACCCGGGTGGCCACGAGGTGGGACCCCCCTGAGCACTGCCCCGGTGTTAGTTTTCGGAGAAATGCCCCCGTTGATTTGTTATGATTTTTTTTCCGCCGGCCGCCTGGTCGCCCTAATGTAAAGTCAATGGGAGTGAGGAGATAGAATATTTTTCAAAGTTTTTCACTCGGCCGTCTGGTCCCCTGACTCGAAAATTTTAAAGTGCTCCCATCGGTCCCGGGATAGGGTGGCTGATAGCTGGGAGCCCCCTGAGCACAGCCCCGGTGTTAGTTTTCGGAGAAATGCCCCCGTTGATTTGTTATGATTTTTTTTCCGCCGGCCGCCTGGTCGCCCTAATGTAAAGTCAATGGGAGTGAGGAGATAGAATATTTTTCAAAGTTTTTCACTCGGCCGTCTGGTCCCCTGACTCGAAAATTTTAAAGTGCTCCCATCGGTCCCAGACCCGGGTGGCCACGAGGTGGGACCCCCCTGAGCACTGCCCCGGTGTTAGTTTTCGGAGAAATGCCCCCGTTGATTTGTTATGATTTTTTTTCCGCCGGCCGCCTGGTCGCCCTAATGTAAAGTCAATGGGAGTGAGGAGATAGAATATTTTTCAAAGTTTTTCACTCGGCCGTCTGGTCCCCTGACTCGAAAATTTTAAAGTGCTCCCATCGGTCCCAGACCCGGGTGGCCACGAGGTGGGACCCCCCTGAGCACTGCCCCGGTGTTAGTTTTCGGAGAAATGCCCCCGTTGATTTGTTATGATCCGTAGTTGCCGGCCGGCCGCCCGGCATTGCTCTATCGGATGGAGCGTGGGCTGGCTATGGGAGATTTAGCGATTTTCGGAACCGGCCCCGATCGCCCCCCAAACCGGGTGGCCACGAGGTGGGACCCCCCTGAGCACTGCCCCGGTGTTAGTTTTCGGAGAAATGCCCCCGTTGATTTGTTATGATCCGTAGTTGCCGGCCGGCCGCCCGGCATTGCTCTATCGGATGGAGCGTGGGCTGGCTATGGGAGATTTAGCGATTTTCGGAACCGGCCCCGATCGCCCCCCAAACCGGGTGGCCACGAGGTGGGACCCCCCTGAGCACTGCCCCGGTGTTAGTTTTCCGAGAAATGCCCCCGTTGATTTGTTATGATCCGTAGTTGCCGGCCGGCCGCCCGGCAGTGCTCTATCGGATGGAGCGTGGGCTGGCTATGGGAGATTTAGCGATTTTCGGAACCGGCCCCGATCGCCCCCCAAACCGGGTGGCCACGAGGTGGGACCCCCCTGAGCACTGCCCCGGTGTTAGTTTTCCGAGAAATGCCCCCGTTGATTTGTTATGATCCGTAGTTGCCGGCCGGCCGCCCGGCAGTGCTCTATCGGATGGAGCGTGGGCTGGCTATGGGAGATTTAGCGATTTTCGGAACCGGCCCCGATCGCCCCCCAAACCGGGTGGCCACGAGGTGGGACCCCCCTGAGCACTGCCCCGGTGTTAGTTTTCGGAGAAATGCCCCCGTTGATTTGTTATGATCCGTAGTTGCCGGCCGGCCGCCCGGCAGTGCTCTATCGGATGGAGCGTGGGCTGGCTATGGGAGATTTAGCGATTTTCGGAACCGGCCCCGATCGCCCCCCAAACCGGGTGGCCACGAGGTGGGACCCCCCTGAGCACTGCCCCGGTGTTAGTTTTCGGAGAAATGCCCCCGTTGATTTGTTATGATCCGTAGTTGCCGGCCGGCCGCCCGGCAGTGCTCTATCGGATGGAGCGTGGGCTGGCTATGGGAGATTTAGCGATTTTCGGAACCGGCCCCGATCGCCCCCCAAACCGGGTGGCCACGAGGTGGGACCCCCCTGAGCACTGCCCCGGTGTTAGTTTTCCGAGAAATGCCCCCGTTGATTTGTTATGATCCGTAGTTGCCGGCCGGCCGCCCGGCAGTGCTCTATCGGATGGAGCGTGGGCTGGCTATGGGAGATTTAGCGATTTTCGGAACCGGCCCCGATCGCCCCCCAAACCGGGTGGCCACGAGGTGGGACCCCCCTGAGCACTGCCCCGGTGTTAGTTTTCCGAGAAATGCCCCCGTTGATTTGTTATGATCCGTAGTTGCCGGCCGGCCGCCCGGCAGTGCTCTATCGGATGGAGCGTGGGCTGGCTATGGGAGATTTAGCGATTTTCGGAACCGGCCCCGATCGCCCCCCAAACCGGGTGGCCACGAGGTGGGACCCCCCTGAGCACTGCCCCGGTGTTAGTTTTCCGAGAAATGCCCCCGTTGATTTGTTATGATCCGTAGTTGCCGGCCGGCCGCCCGGCAGTGCTCTATCGGATGGAGCGTGGGCTGGCTATGGGAGATTTAGCGATTTTCGGAACCGGCCCCGATCGCCCCCCAAACCGGGTGGCCACGAGGTGGGACCCCCCTGAGCACTGCCCCGGTGTTAGTTTTCGGAGAAATGCCCCCGTTGATTTGTTATGATCCGTAGTTGCCGGCCGGCCGCCCGGCAGTGCTCTATCGGATGGAGCGTGGGCTGGCTATGGGAGATTTAGCGATTTTCGGAACCGGCCCCGATCGCCCCCCAAACCGGGTGGCCACGAGGTGGGACCCCCCTGAGCACTGCCCCGGTGTTAGTTTTCGGAGAAATGCCCCCGTTGATTTGTTATGATCCGTAGTTGCCGGCCGGCCGCCCGGCATTGCTCTATCGGATGGAGCGTGGGCTGGCTATGGGAGATTTAGCGATTTTCGGAACCGGCCCCGATCGCCCCCCAAACCGGGTGGCCACGAGGTGGGACCCCCCTGAGCACTGCCCCGGTGTTAGTTTTCGGAGAAATGCCCCCGTTGATTTGTTACGATTATTTTTCGCCCAGGCGATGTGCCTTTTCATTTTGTTTTGCACTTTCCTTCATTCCTTGGTGCATGCTACCATCTAACGGACACATTTCGGTACTGCAGTTTGAAAGTAATTTCCCCGTCTAGGGATCTCTCTCTCGTCTAGGGACACTGCTGTACACACACACACACACACACACACACACACACACACACACACACACACACACACACACACACAGTGAGAGAGAGGGAGAGATAGAGAGAGAGAGAGGTGGAGAGGGAGAGAGAGGTGGAGATAGAGAGATGGAGATAGAGATGGAGATAGAGAGAGATGGAGATAGAGAGAGAGATGGAGATGGAGAGAGAGATGGTGATAGAGAGATAGAGATAGAGAGAGAGATGGTGATAGAGAGAGAGATGGTGATAGAGAGATGGAGATAGAGAGAGAGATGGTGATAGAGAGAGAGTCGTCACACTCTGGAACAAACTCCCCAGAAGCTGAAAGTTGGGGAACATTATGATGATCTTTATTTCTTGGCAGATAATAAATGATGATCTTACAGAGGGCGACTTACAACACCAGTGCAAACATACAGCGAAGGACAAGGCATCAATCGCGACAGAATCCCTTGAGTTAAAGCAGCAGATTCAGAATAACACACGTCAAAACAGACTGGAGACTAAAACGAGCACGAAAGGTGTCGAATATGTGGCCTCCTCTCGCTTGTAAACTCTCTCGTGTTCCTGTCGATGGGGTCGGCGGCTCGGGGCAGCGGCCTAGCAGCAGCAGGCAGGCCACCCGGCTGCCTGGGGCTGACCTCCGGGGCAGGCAGGCAGGCTGACCTCCAGGGCAGGCAGGCAGGCAGGCAGGCAGACCTCCAGGGCTAACAGGCTGACCTCCAGGGCTGGCAGGCTGACCTCCAGGGCTGGAAGGCAGGATGGCAGACCTCCAGGGCAGGCAGGCAGGCAGGCAGGCAGGCAGGCAGACCTCCAGGGCTGGCAGGGAGACCTCCAGGGCTGGCAGGCAGGCAGGCAGGGCTGTGTGGCTGGGGAGGGCAGGCTGGCAGGCAGGTAGGCCGTGCTGCTGCCAGGGCTGGAAGGCTGACCTCCAGGGCAGGCAGGCAGGCAGACCTCCAGGGCAGGCAGGCAGGTAGGCCGTGCTGCTGCCAGGGCTGGCAGGCTGACCTCCAGGGCAGGCAGGCAGGCAGGCAGACCTCCAGGGCTGGCAGGCTGACCTCCAGGGCAGGCAGGCAGGCAGGCAGGCAGACCTCCAGGGCTAACAGGCTGACCTCCAGGGCTGGCAGGCTGACCTCCAGGGCTGGAAGGCAGGATGGCAGACCTCCAGGGCAGGCAGGCAGGCAGGCAGGCAGGCAGGCAGACCTCCAGGGCTGGCAGGGAGACCTCCAGGGCTGGCAGGCAGGCAGGCAGGGCTGTGTGGCTGGGGAGGGCAGGCTGGCAGGCAGGTAGGCCGTGCTGCTGCCAGGGCTGGAAGGCTGACCTCCAGGGCAGGCAGGCAGGCAGACCTCCAGGGCAGGCAGGCAGGTAGGCCGTGCTGCTGCCAGGGCTGGCAGGCTGACCTCCAGGGCAGGCAGGCAGGCAGGCAGACCTCCAGGGCTGGCAGGCTGACCTCCAGGGCAGGCAGGCAGGCAGGCAGGCAGACCTCCAGGGCTAACAGGCTGACCTCCAGGGCTGGCAGGCTGACCTCCAGGGCTGGAAGGCAGGATGGCAGACCTCCAGGGCAGGCAGGCAGGCAGGCAGGCAGGCAGGCAGACCTCCAGGGCTGGCAGGGAGACCTCCAGGGCTGGCAGGCAGGCAGGCAGGGCTGTGTGGCTGGGGAGGGCAGGCTGGCAGGCAGGTAGGCCGTGCTGCTGCCAGGGCTGGAAGGCTGACCTCCAGGGCAGGCAGGCAGGCAGACCTCGAGGGCAGGCAGGCAGGTAGGCCGTGCTGCTACCAGGGCAGGCAGGCAGACCTCCAGGGCTAACAGGCTGACCTCCAGGGCAGGCAGTGCTGCTACCAGGGCTGGATAGCAGACCTCCAGGGCTGGATAGCAGACCTCCAGGGCTAACAGGCAGACCTCCAGGGCTGGCAGGCAGGCAGGCAGACCTCCAGGGCAGGCAGTGCTGCTACCAGGGCTGGATAGCAGACCTCCAGGGCAGGCAGTGCTGCTACCAGGGCAGGCAGTGCTGCTGCCAGGGCTGGATGGCAGGCAGGCAGACCTCCAGGGCTAACAGGCTGACCTCCAGGGCAGGCAGGCAGACCTCCAGGGCTAACAGGCTGACCTCCAGGGCAGGCAGTGCTGCTACCAGGGCAGGCAGGCTGTCCTCCAGGGCTGGATAGCAGACCTCCAGGGCAGGCAGTGCTGCCACCAGGGCAGGCAGGCTGTCCTCCAGGGCTGGATAGCAGACCTCCAGGGCAGGCAGTGCTGCTACCAGGGCAGGCAGGCTGTCCTCCAGGGCTGGATAGCAGACCTCCAGGGCAGGCAGTGCTGCTACCAGGGCAGGCAGTGCTGCTGCCAGGGCTGGATGGCAGGCAGGCAGACCTCCAGGGCTGGATAGCAGACCTCCAGGGCTAACAGGCTGACCTCCAGGGCTGGCAGGCTGACCTCCAGGGCTGGAAGGCAGGATGGCAGACCTCCAGGGCAGGCAGGCAGGCAGGCAGGCAGGCAGGCAGACCTCCAGGGCTGGCAGGGAGACCTCCAGGGCTGGCAGGCAGGCAGGCAGGGCTGTGTGGCTGGGGAGGGCAGGCTGGCAGGCAGGTAGGCCGTGCTGCTGCCAGGGCTGGAAGGCTGACCTCCAGGGCAGGCAGGCAGGCAGACCTCGAGGGCAGGCAGGCAGGTAGGCCGTGCTGCTACCAGGGCAGGCAGGCAGACCTCCAGGGCTAACAGGCTGACCTCCAGGGCAGGCAGTGCTGCTACCAGGGCTGGATAGCAGACCTCCAGGGCTGGATAGCAGACCTCCAGGGCTAACAGGCAGACCTCCAGGGCTGGCAGGCAGGCAGGCAGACCTCCAGGGCAGGCAGTGCTGCTACCAGGGCTGGATAGCAGACCTCCAGGGCAGGCAGTGCTGCTACCAGGGCAGGCAGTGCTGCTGCCAGGGCTGGATGGCAGGCAGGCAGACCTCCAGGGCTAACAGGCTGACCTCCAGGGCAGGCAGGCAGACCTCCAGGGCTAACAGGCTGACCTCCAGGGCAGGCAGTGCTGCTACCAGGGCAGGCAGGCTGTCCTCCAGGGCTGGATAGCAGACCTCCAGGGCAGGCAGTGCTGCCACCAGGGCAGGCAGGCTGTCCTCCAGGGCTAACAGGCAGACCTCCAGGGCTAACAGGCAGACCTCCAGGGCAGGCAGGCAGACCTCCAGGGCAGGCAGTGCTGCTACCAGGGCTGGATAGCAGACCTCCAGGGCTAACAGGCAGACCTCCAGGGCTGGCAGTGCTGCTACCAGGGCTGGATAGCAGACCTCCAGGGCTGGATAGCAGACCTCCAGGGCTAACAGGCAGACCTCCAGGGCAGGCAGGCAGACCTCCAGGGCTGGATAGCTGACCTCCAGGGCTGGATAGCAGACCTCCAGGGCTAACAGGCTGACCTCCAGGGCTAACAGGCAGACCTCCAGGGCAGGCAGGCAGACCTCCAGGGCAGGCAGTGCTGCTACCAGGGCTGGATAGCAGACCTCCAGGGCTAACAGGCAGACCTCCAGGGCTGGAAGGCAGGCAGTGCTGCTACCAGGGCAGGCAGGCTGTCCTCCAGGGCTGGAAGGCAGACCTCCAGGGCAGGCAGGCAGACCTCCAGGGCAGGCAGTGCTGCTACCAGGGCTGGATAGCAGACCTCCAGGGCTGGATAGCAGACCTCCAGGGCTAACAGGCAGACCTCCAGGGCTGGCAGGCTGACCTCCAGGGCAGGCAGGCAGGCAGGCAGACCTCCAGGGCTGGATAGCTGACCTCCAGGGCTGGATAGCAGACCTCCAGGGCTAACAGGCTGACCTCCAGGGCTAACAGGCAGACCTCCAGGGCAGGCAGGCAGACCTCCAGGGCAGGCAGTGCTGCTACCAGGGCTGGATAGCAGACCTCCAGGGCTAACAGGCAGACCTCCAGGGCTGGAAGGCAGGCAGTGCTGCTACCAGGGCAGGCAGGCTGTCCTCCAGGGCTGGAAGGCAGACCTCCAGGGCAGGCAGGCAGACCTCCAGGGCAGGCAGTGCTGCTACCAGGGCTGGATAGCAGACCTCCAGGGCTGGAAGGCAGGCAGGCAGACCTCCAGGGCAGGCAGTGCTGCTACCAGGGCTGGATAGCAGACCTCCAGGGCTGGAAGGCAGACCTCCAGGGCAGGCAGGCAGACCTCCAGGGCAGGCAGTGCTGCTACCAGGGCTGGATAGCAGACCTCCAGGGCTGGAAGGCAGGCAGGCAGACCTCCAGGGCAGGCAGTGCTGCTACCAGGGCTGGATAGCAGACCTCCAGGGCTAACAGGCAGACCTCCAGGGCAGGCAGTGCTGCTACCAGGGCTGGATAGCAGACCTCCAGGGCTAACAGGCAGACCTCCAGGGCTGGAAGGCAGGCAGTGCTGCTACCAGGGCAGGCAGGCTGTCCTCCAGGGCTGGAAGGCAGACCTCCAGGGCAGGCAGGCAGACCTCCAGGGCAGGCAGTGCTGCTACCAGGGCTGGATAGCAGACCTCCAGGGCTGGAAGGCAGGCAGGCAGACCTCCAGGGCAGGCAGTGCTGCTACCAGGGCTGGATAGCAGACCTCCAGGGCTAACAGGCAGACCTCCAGGGCTGGCAGTGCTGCTACCAGGGCTGGATAGCAGACCTCCAGGGCTGGATAGCAGACCTCCAGGGCTAACAGGCAGACCTCCAGGGCTGGCAGGCTGACCTCCAGGGCAGGCAGGCAGGCAGGCAGACCTCCAGGGCTGGATAGCTGACCTCCAGGGCTGGAAGGCAGACCTCCAGGGCTGGCAGGCTGACCTCCAGGGCAGGCAGGCCGGGCCCCCGGTGCTGCATCTCGGCCGCTGCCTGGGGCGGACCGGCCCGGGTGCCCTTGCGCTTTTTCGACACCAGGGGGCAGTTGGGTGCCATTCCGTCCCTCGTGTGGCGAAATGGCGGTACTGCACCTCCGCCTTTTTGCTGGAGAAAGTCCGCAGTCGGGACAATGCGCCACACGGTCCGTCGGCAGGAGGCCCGGGCCCGGGCACAACTCCCCGGTGGGGACGGACGCCGGGCTGGAGCTTCCCTTCAGCACACACACTCACTCACTCACTCTCTGACCGACCGACCGACCGACGGCTCCCAGCGCTCAGCCTGCAGGGCTACACACCCCGGTGGGTGCGGGCTCCGGGCTGGAGCTCTCCTTCAGCACACACACTCACTCTCTGACCGACCGAACGACCGACGGCTCCCAGCGCTCAGTCAGCAGGCCTACTCCTCCCCGGTGGGGACGGACGCCGGGCTGGAGCTTTCCTTCAGCACACACACTCACTGACTGACCGACCGACGGCTCCCAGCGCTCAGCCTGCAGGGCTACACACCCCGGTGGGTGCGGGCTCCGGGCTGGAGCTCTCCTTCAGCACACACACTCACTGACTGACCGACCGAACGACCGACGGCTCCCAGCGCTCAGCCTGCAGGGCTACACCTCCCCGGTGGGTGCGGGCTCCGGGCTGGAGCTTCCCTTCAGCACACACACTCACTCTCTGACCGACCGACCGACCGACGGCTCCCAGCGCTCAGCCTGCAGGGCTACACCTCCCCGGTGGGTGCGGGCTCCGCGCTGGAGCTTTCCTTCAGCACTCACTGACCGACGGCTCCCGGCGCTCAGCCTGCAGGGCTACACCTCCCCGGTGGGTGCGGGCTCCGCGCTGGAGCTTTCCTTCAGCACTCACTGACCGACGGCTCCCGGCGCTCAGCCTGCAGGGCTACACCTCCCCGGTGGGTGCGGGCTCCGCGCTGGAGCTTTCCTTCAGCACTCACTGACCGACGGCTCCCGGCGCTCAGCCTGCAGGGCTACACCTCCCCGGTGGGTGCGGGCTCCGCGCTGGAGCTTTCCTTCAGCACTCACTGACCGACGGCTCCCGGCGCTCAGCCTGCAGGGCTACACCTCCCCGGTGGGTGCGGGCTCCGCGCTGGAGCTTTCCTTCAGCACTCACTGACCGACGGCTCCCGGCGCTCAGCCTGCAGGGCTACACCTCCCCGGTGGGTGCGGGCTCCGCGCTGGAGCTTTCCTTCAGCACTCACTGACCGACGGCTCCCGGCGCTCAGCCTGCAGGGCTACACCTCCCCGGTGGGTGCGGGCTCCGCGCTGGAGCTTTCCTTCAGCACTCACTGACCGACGGCTCCCGGCGCTCAGCCTGCAGGGCTACACCTCCCCGGTGGGTGCGGGCTCCGCGCTGGAGCTTTCCTTCAGCACTCACTGACCGACGGCTCCCGGCTCCCAGCGCTCCGTCAGCAGGAGGCCCGGGCCCGGGCTCGCTCCGGCCCCCTCGCGCCTGGTCACCCAACTCCCCTTCCATCCCTATGGGGGGGGGGCGGGGACATCGAAAACGCTCCCATCGCCGCCGAGGCACGCTGCGGGGACTCTCCCTACCATCGCCCCATGCTTCCTTTGAAGAATATATGACGTTTTTCAATTTTCACCGACATTTGAAAATCAAAACTTCAGAACATTTCATAGTTATTCTCAATGGGTTGTCTAGGGGCACACATCTCTAAACTGGGGGAAATGCTCAAAATGATTAAAAAGAAAAACAATGCCCCCAGACCCGGGGGGCTGATAGCTGGGAGGCCCCTGAGCACTGCCCCGGTGTTAGTTTTCGGAGAAATGCCTCCGTTGATTTGTTATGATTTTTTTTCCGCCGGCCGCCTGGTCGCCCTAATGTAAAGTCAATGGGAGTGAGGAGATAGAATATTTTTCAAAGTTTTTCACTCGGCCGTCTGGTCCCCTGACTCGAAAATTTTAAAGTGCTCCCATCGGTCCCGGGATAGGGTGGCTGATAGCTGGGAGCCCCCTGAGCACAGCCCCGGTGTTAGTTTTCGGAGAAATGCCCCCGTTGATTTGTTATGATTTTTTTTCCGCCGGCCGCCTGGTCGCCCTAATGTAAAGTCAATGGGAGTGAGGAGATAGAATATTTTTCAAAGTTTTTCACTCGGCCGTCTGGTCCCCTGACTCGAAAATTTTAAAGTGCTCCCATCGGTCCCGGGATAGGGTGGCTGATAGCTGGGAGCCCCCTGAGCACAGCCCCGGTGTTAGTTTTCGGAGAAATGCCCCCGTTGATTTGTTATGATTTTTTTTCCGCCGGCCGCCTGGTCGCCCTAATGTAAAGTCAATGGGAGTGAGGAGATAGAATATTTTTCAAAGTTTTTCACTCGGCCGTCTGGTCCCCTGACTCGAAAATTTTAAAGTGCTCCCATCGGTCCCAGACCCGGGTGGCCACGAGGTGGGACCCCCCTGAGCACTGCCCCGGTGTTAGTTTTCGGAGAAATGCCCCCGTTGATTTGTTATGATCCGTAGTTGCCGGCCGGCCGCCCGGCATTGCTCTATCGGATGGAGCGTGGGCTGGCTATGGGAGATTTAGCGATTTTCGGAACCGGCCCCGATCGCCCCCCAAACCGGGTGGCCACGAGGTGGGACCCCCCTGAGCACTGCCCCGGTGTTAGTTTTCGGAGAAATGCCCCCGTTGATTTGTTATGATCCGTAGTTGCCGGCCGGCCGCCCGGCATTGCTCTATCGGATGGAGCGTGGGCTGGCTATGGGAGATTTAGCGATTTTCGGAACCGGCCCCGATCGCCCCCCAAACCGGGTGGCCACGAGGTGGGACCCCCCTGAGCACTGCCCCGGTGTTAGTTTTCCGAGAAATGCCCCCGTTGATTTGTTATGATCCGTAGTTGCCGGCCGGCCGCCCGGCAGTGCTCTATCGGATGGAGCGTGGGCTGGCTATGGGAGATTTAGCGATTTTCGGAACCGGCCCCGATCGCCCCCCAAACCGGGTGGCCACGAGGTGGGACCCCCCTGAGCACTGCCCCGGTGTTAGTTTTCCGAGAAATGCCCCCGTTGATTTGTTATGATCCGTAGTTGCCGGCCGGCCGCCCGGCAGTGCTCTATCGGATGGAGCGTGGGCTGGCTATGGGAGATTTAGCGATTTTCGGAACCGGCCCCGATCGCCCCCCAAACCGGGTGGCCACGAGGTGGGACCCCCCTGAGCACTGCCCCGGTGTTAGTTTTCGGAGAAATGCCCCCGTTGATTTGTTATGATCCGTAGTTGCCGGCCGGCCGCCCGGCAGTGCTCTATCGGATGGAGCGTGGGCTGGCTATGGGAGATTTAGCGATTTTCGGAACCGGCCCCGATCGCCCCCCAAACCGGGTGGCCACGAGGTGGGACCCCCCTGAGCACTGCCCCGGTGTTAGTTTTCGGAGAAATGCCCCCGTTGATTTGTTATGATCCGTAGTTGCCGGCCGGCCGCCCGGCAGTGCTCTATCGGATGGAGCGTGGGCTGGCTATGGGAGATTTAGCGATTTTCGGAACCGGCCCCGATCGCCCCCCAAACCGGGTGGCCACGAGGTGGGACCCCCCTGAGCACTGCCCCGGTGTTAGTTTTCCGAGAAATGCCCCCGTTGATTTGTTATGATCCGTAGTTGCCGGCCGGCCGCCCGGCAGTGCTCTATCGGATGGAGCGTGGGCTGGCTATGGGAGATTTAGCGATTTTCGGAACCGGCCCCGATCGCCCCCCAAACCGGGTGGCCACGAGGTGGGACCCCCCTGAGCACTGCCCCGGTGTTAGTTTTCGGAGAAATGCCCCCGTTGATTTGTTATGATCCGTAGTTGCCGGCCGGCCGCCCGGCAGTGCTCTATCGGATGGAGCGTGGGCTGGCTATGGGAGATTTAGCGATTTTCGGAACCGGCCCCGATCGCCCCCCAAACCGGGTGGCCACGAGGTGGGACCCCCCTGAGCACTGCCCCGGTGTTAGTTTTCGGAGAAATGCCCCCGTTGATTTGTTATGATCCGTAGTTGCCGGCCGGCCGCCCGGCAGTGCTCTATCGGATGGAGCGTGGGCTGGCTATGGGAGATTTAGCGATTTTCGGAACCGGCCCCGATCGCCCCCCAAACCGGGTGGCCACGAGGTGGGACCCCCCTGAGCACTGCCCCGGTGTTAGTTTTCCGAGAAATGCCCCCGTTGATTTGTTATGATCCGTAGTTGCCGGCCGGCCGCCCGGCAGTGCTCTATCGGATGGAGCGTGGGCTGGCTATGGGAGATTTAGCGATTTTCGGAACCGGCCCCGATCGCCCCCCAAACCGGGTGGCCACGAGGTGGGACCCCCCTGAGCACTGCCCCGGTGTTAGTTTTCCGAGAAATGCCCCCGTTGATTTGTTATGATCCGTAGTTGCCGGCCGGCCGCCCGGCAGTGCTCTATCGGATGGAGCGTGGGCTGGCTATGGGAGATTTAGCGATTTTCGGAACCGGCCCCGATCGCCCCCCAAACCGGGTGGCCACGAGGTGGGACCCCCCTGAGCACTGCCCCGGTGTTAGTTTTCCGAGAAATGCCCCCGTTGATTTGTTATGATCCGTAGTTGCCGGCCGGCCGCCCGGCAGTGCTCTATCGGATGGAGCGTGGGCTGGCTATGGGAGATTTAGCGATTTTCGGAACCGGCCCCGATCGCCCCCCAAACCGGGTGGCCACGAGGTGGGACCCCCCTGAGCACTGCCCCGGTGTTAGTTTTCGGAGAAATGCCCCCGTTGATTTGTTATGATCCGTAGTTGCCGGCCGGCCGCCCGGCAGTGCTCTATCGGATGGAGCGTGGGCTGGCTATGGGAGATTTAGCGATTTTCGGAACCGGCCCCGATCGCCCCCCAAACCGGGTGGCCACGAGGTGGGACCCCCCTGAGCACTGCCCCGGTGTTAGTTTTCGGAGAAATGCCCCCGTTGATTTGTTATGATCCGTAGTTGCCGGCCGGCCGCCCGGCAGTGCTCTATCGGATGGAGCGTGGGCTGGCTATGGGAGATTTAGCGATTTTCGGAACCGGCCCCGATCGCCCCCCAAACCGGGTGGCCACGAGGTGGGACCCCCCTGAGCACTGCCCCGGTGTTAGTTTTCCGAGAAATGCCCCCGTTGATTTGTTATGATCCGTAGTTGCCGGCCGGCCGCCCGGCAGTGCTCTATCGGATGGAGCGTGGGCTGGCTATGGGAGATTTAGCGATTTTCGGAACCGGCCCCGATCGCCCCCCAAACCGGGTGGCCACGAGGTGGGACCCCCCTGAGCACTGCCCCGGTGTTAGTTTTCGGAGAAATGCCCCCGTTGATTTGTTATGATCCGTAGTTGCCGGCCGGCCGCCCGGCAGTGCTCTATCGGATGGAGCGTGGGCTGGCTATGGGAGATTTAGCGATTTTCGGAACCGGCCCCGATCGCCCCCCAAACCGGGTGGCCACGAGGTGGGACCCCCCTGAGCACTGCCCCGGTGTTAGTTTTCGGAGAAATGCCCCCGTTGATTTGTTATGATCCGTAGTTGCCGGCCGGCCGCCCGGCAGTGCTCTATCGGATGGAGCGTGGGCTGGCTATGGGAGATTTAGCGATTTTCGGAACCGGCCCCGATCGCCCCCCAAACCGGGTGGCCACGAGGTGGGACCCCCCTGAGCACTGCCCCGGTGTTAGTTTTCCGAGAAATGCCCCCGTTGATTTGTTATGATCCGTAGTTGCCGGCCGGCCGCCCGGCAGTGCTCTATCGGATGGAGCGTGGGCTGGCTATGGGAGATTTAGCGATTTTCGGAACCGGCCCCGATCGCCCCCCAAACCGGGTGGCCACGAGGTGGGACCCCCCTGAGCACTGCCCCGGTGTTAGTTTTCCGAGAAATGCCCCCGTTGATTTGTTATGATTATTTTTCGCCCAGGCGATGTGCCTTTTCATTTTGTTTTGCACTTTCCTTCATTCCTTGGTGCATGCTACCATCTAACGGACACATTTCGGTACTGCAGTTTGAAAGTAATTTCCCCGTCTAGGGATCTCTCAATGCCCTGGGCTGCGAAAGGAGGGCAAGGACACCCTATGTTCTCATGAGTGCAAAGCCCCCCCGGCTTCAAGGCATTCCAAAAGGAAAACCGGAGACACTGCTGTACACACACACACACACACACACACACACACACACACACACACACACAGAGAGAGAGAGAGAGAGAGAGAGAGATAGAGAGAGAGTAGTCACACAGTGGAATAAACTCCCCAGCGATGTGGTAGAAGCTGAAAGTTGGGGAACATTGTGATGGTCTATATTTCTTGGCAGATAATAAAAGATGCTCTTATCATGCCTCCGTTGATGTGTTATGATCCATAGGTTGCCGGCCGCCCGGCATTGCTCTGATCGGATGGACCGTGGGCTGCCTATGGCAGAGTATGGGCGATTCTTCAGCCGGCCCCGATGGCCCCCCAAACCGGGTGGCCACGAGGTGGGACCCCCCTGAGCACTGCCCCGGTGTTAGTTTTCCGAGAAATGCCCCCGTTGATTTGTTACGATTATTTTTCGCCCAGGCGATGTGCCTTTTCATTTTGTTTTGCACTTTCCTTCATTCCTTGGTGCATGCTGCCATCTAACGGACACATTTCGGTACTGCAGTTTGAAAGTAATTTCCCCGTCTAGGGATATCTCTCTCGTCTAGGGACACTGCTGTACACACACACACACACACACACACACACACACACACAGTGAGAGAGAGGGAGAGATAGAGAGAGGGAGAGAGAGAGAGAGAGAGGTGGAGAGGGAGAGAGAGATGGTGATAGAGAGAGAGTCGTCACACTCTGGAACAAACTCCCCAGAAGCTGAAAGTTGGGGAACATTATGATGATCTTTATTTCTTGGCAGATAATAAATGATGATCTTACAGAGGGCGACTTACAACACCAGTGCAAACATACAGCGAAGTACAAGGCATCAATCACGACAGAATCCCTTGAGTTAAAGCAGCAGATTCAGAATAACACACGTCCAAACAGACTGGAGAGGACCCTAAAACGAGCACGAAAGGTGTCGAATATGTGGCCTCCTCTCGCTTGTAAACTCTCTCGTGTTCCTGTCGATGGGGTCGGCGGCTCGGGGCAGCGGCCTAGCAGCAGCAGGCAGGCAGGCAGACCTCCAGGGCTGGCAGGCAGGCAGGCAGGGCTGTGTGGCTGGGGAGGGCAGGCTGGCAGGCTGGTAGGCCGTGCTGCTGCCAGGGCTGGAAGGCTGACCTCCAGGGCTGGAAGGCTGACTTCCAGGGCTGGATGGCAGGCAGGCAGACCTCCAGGGCTGGAAGGCTGACCTCCAGGGCAGGCAGGCAGGGCTGTGTGGCTGGGGAGGGCAGGCTGGCAGGCTGGTAGGCCGTGCTGCCAGGGCTGGAAGGCTGACCTCCAGGGCAGGCAGGCAGGCAGGCAGGGCTGGAAGGCAGGCAGGCAGACCTCCAGGGCTGGAAGGCTGACCTCCAGGGCAGGCAGGCAGGGCTGTGTGGCTGGGGAGGGCAGGCTGGCAGGCTGGTAGGCCGTGCTGCCAGGGCTGGAAGGCTGACCTCCAGGGCTAACAGGCAGGCAGGCAGACCTCCAGGGCTGGATAGCAGACCTCCAGGGCTAACAGGCTGACCTCCAGGGCTAACAGGCAGACCTCCAGGGCAGGCAGGCAGACCTCCAGGGCTAACAGGCAGGCAGGCAGACCTCCAGGGCTGGCAGGCTGACCTCCAGGGCAGGCAGTGCTGCTGCCAGGGCAGGCAGGCAGACCTCCAGGGCTAACAGGCAGGCAGGCAGACCTCCAGGGCTGGAAGGCAGACCTCCAGGGCAGGCAGGCAGACCTCCAGGGCTGGATAGCAGACCTCCAGGGCTAACAGGCAGGCAGGCAGACCTCCAGGGCTGGATAGCAGACCTCCAGGGCAGGCAGTGCTGCTACCAGGGCAGGCAGGCAGACCTCCAGGGCTGGAAGGCAGACCTCCAGGGCAGGCAGGCAGACCTCCAGGGCAGGCAGGCAGACCTCCAGGGCTGGATAGCAGACCTCCAGGGCTAACAGGCAGACCTCCAGGGCAGGCAGGCTGACCTCCAGGGCAGGCAGTGCTGCTGCCAGGGCAGGCAGGCAGACCTCCAGGGCTGGATAGCAGACCTCCAGGGCTAACAGGCAGACCTCCAGGGCTGGATAGCAGACCTCCAGGGCAGGCCGGCAGACCTCCAGGGCAGGCAGTGCTGCTACCAGGGCAGGCAGGCAGACCTCCAGGGCTGGATAGCAGACCTCCAGGGCAGGCAGTGCTGCTACCAGGGCTGGATAGCAGACCTCCAGGGCAGGCAGGCAGACCTCCAGGGCTAACAGGCTGACCTCCAGGGCTAACAGGCAGGCAGGCAGACCTCCAGGGCTGGATAGCAGACCTCCAGGGCTAACAGGCAGACCTCCAGGGCTGGATAGCAGACCTCCAGGGCTGGCAGGCAGACCTCCAGGGCTGGATAGCAGACCTCCAGGGCTAACAGGCAGGCAGGCAGACCTCCAGGGCAGGCAGGCAGACCTCCAGGGCAGGCAGGCAGACCTCCAGGGCAGGCAGTGCTGCTGCCAGGGCAGGCAGGCAGACCTCCAGGGCTGGATAGCAGACCTCCAGGGCTAACAGGCAGACCTCCAGGGCTGGATAGCAGACCTCCAGGGCTGGCAGGCTGACCTCCAGGGCTAACAGGCAGGCAGGCAGACCTCCAGGGCTGGATAGCAGACCTCCAGGGCTAACAGGCAGACCTCCAGGGCTGGATAGCAGACCTCCAGGGCTGGCAGGCAGACCTCCAGGGCTGGATAGCAGACCTCCAGGGCTAACAGGCAGGCAGGCAGACCTCCAGGGCAGGCAGGCAGACCTCCAGGGCAGGCAGGCAGACCTCCAGGGCAGGCAGTGCTGCTGCCAGGGCAGGCAGGCAGACCTCCAGGGCTGGATAGCAGACCTCCAGGGCTAACAGGCAGACCTCCAGGGCTGGATAGCAGACCTCCAGGGCAGGCAGTGCTGCTACCAGGGCAGGCAGTGCTGCTGCCAGGGCTGGAAGGCAGACCTCCAGGGCTAACAGGCAGACCTCCAGGGCTGGCAGGCTGACCTCCAGGGCAGGCAGTGCTGCTGCCAGGGCAGGCAGGCAGACCTCCAGGGCTGGATGGCAGGCAGGCAGACCTCCAGGGCTGGATAGCAGACCTCCAGGGCTAACAGGCTGACCTCCAGGGCTAACAGGCAGACCTCCAGGGCTAACAGGCAGGCAGGCAGACCTCCAGGGCTGGATAGCTGACCTCCAGGGCTGGATAGCTGACCTCCAGGGCTAACAGGCAGACCTCCAGGGCTGGATAGCAGACCTCCAGGGCAGGCAGTGCTGCTACCAGGGCTGGATAGCAGACCTCCAGGGCAGGCAGGCAGACCTCCAGGGCTAACAGGCTGACCTCCAGGGCTAACAGGCAGGCAGGCAGACCTCCAGGGCTGGATAGCAGACCTCCAGGGCTAACAGGCAGACCTCCAGGGCTGGATAGCAGACCTCCAGGGCTGGATAGCAGACCTCCAGGGCTAACAGGCAGACCTCCAGGGCAGGCAGGCTGACCTCCAGGGCAGGCAGTGCTGCTACCAGGGCAGGCAGGCAGACCTCCAGGGCAGGCAGTGCTGCTGCCAGGGCAGGCAGGCAGACCTCCAGGGCTAACAGGCAGGCAGGCAGACCTCCAGGGCTGGATAGCAGACCTCCAGGGCAGGCAGGCAGACCTCCAGGGCTGGATAGCAGACCTCCAGGGCTAACAGGCTGACCTCCAGGGCTAACAGGCAGGCAGGCAGACCTCCAGGGCTGGAAGGCAGGCAGTGCTGCTACCAGGGCAGGCAGGCTGTCCTCCAGGGCTGGAAGGCAGACCTCCAGGGCAGGCAGGCAGACCTCCAGGGCAGGCAGTGCTGCTACCAGGGCTGGATAGCAGACCTCCAGGGCTGGAAGGCAGGCAGGCAGACCTCCAGGGCAGGCAGTGCTGCTACCAGGGCTGGATAGCAGACCTCCAGGGCTAACAGGCAGACCTCCAGGGCTGGAAGGCAGGCAGTGCTGCTACCAGGGCAGGCAGGCTGTCCTCCAGGGCTGGAAGGCAGACCTCCAGGGCTGGCAGGCTGACCTCCAGGGCAGGCAGGCCGGGCCCCCGGTGCTGCATCTCGGCCGCTGCCTGGGGCGGACCGGCCCGGGTGCCCTTGCGCTTTTTCGACACCAGGGGGCAGTTGGGTGCCATTCCGTCCCTCGTGTGGCGAAATGGCGGTACTGCACCTCCGCCTTTTTGCTGGAGAAAGTCCGCAGTCGGGACAATGCGCCACACGGTCCGTCGGCAGGAGGCCCGGGCCCGGGCACAACTCCCCGGTGGGGACGGACGCCGGGCTGGAGCTTCCCTTCAGCACACACACTCACTCACTCACTCTCTGACCGACCGACCGACCGACGGCTCCCAGCGCTCAGCCTGCAGGGCTACACACCCCGGTGGGTGCGGGCTCCGGGCTGGAGCTCTCCTTCAGCACACACACTCACTCTCTGACCGACCGAACGACCGACGGCTCCCAGCGCTCAGTCAGCAGGCCTACTCCTCCCCGGTGGGGACGGACGCCGGGCTGGAGCTTTCCTTCAGCACACACACTCACTGACTGACCGACCGACGGCTCCCAGCGCTCAGCCTGCAGGGCTACACACCCCGGTGGGTGCGGGCTCCGGGCTGGAGCTCTCCTTCAGCACACACACTCACTGACTGACCGACCGAACGACCGACGGCTCCCAGCGCTCAGCCTGCAGGGCTACACCTCCCCGGTGGGTGCGGGCTCCGGGCTGGAGCTTCCCTTCAGCACACACACTCACTCTCTGACCGACCGACCGACCGACGGCTCCCAGCGCTCAGCCTGC
>NW_027102999.1:332500-342500 GCF_036373705.1 Amia ocellicauda | reverse complement strand
AAGTCAATGGGAGTGAGGAGATAGAAAATTTTTCAAAGTTTTTCACTCGGCCGCCTGGTCCCCTGACTCGAAAATTTTAAAGTGCTCCCATCGGTCCCGGGATAGGGTGGCTGATAGCTGGGAGCCCCCTGAGCACAGCCCCGGTGTTAGTTTTCGGAGAAATGCCCCCGTTGATTTGTTATGATTTTTTTTCCGCCGGCCGCCTGGTCGCCCTAATGTAAAGTCAATGGGAGTGAGGAGATAGAACATTTTTCAAAGTTTTTCACCCGGCCCCAAACGGCTCCAAAACACACTGGGGCTGTGGCTGGGACTCTCACCAGGACTGCCCCCTACTTTATTTCTGGATTAAAAAGCATTCTATATTAATTTTTCGATTTTTGGGACCCGGGACGCCTGGTCACCTAACTCCCCTTCTATCCCTATGGGGGGGGGACGGGGACATCGAAAACGCTCCCATCGCCGCCGAGGCACGCTGCGGGGACTCTCCCTACCATCGCCCCATGCTTCCTTTGAAGAATATATGACGTTTTTCAATTTTCACCGACATTTGAAAATCAAAACTTCAGAACATTTCATAGTTATTCTCAATGGGTTGTCTAGGGGCACACATCTCTAAACTGGGGGAAATGCTCAAAATGATTAAAAAGAAAAACAATGCCCCCAGACCCGGGGGGCTGATAGCTGGGAGCCCCCTGAGCACAGCCCCGGTGTTAGTTTTCGGAGAAATGCCCCCGTTGATTTGTTATGATTTTTTTTCCGCCGGCCGCCTGGTCGCCCTAATGTAAAGTCAATGGGAGTGAGGAGATAGAATATTTTTCAAAGTTTTTCACTCGGCCGTCTGGTCCCCTGACTCGAAAATTTTAAAGTGCTCCCATCGGTCCCGGGATAGGGTGGCTGATAGCTGGGAGCCCCCTGAGCACAGCCCCGGTGTTAGTTTTCGGAGAAATGCCCCCGTTGATTTGTTATGATTTTTTTTCCGCCGGCCGCCTGGTCGCCCTAATGTAAAGTCAATGGGAGTGAGGAGATAGAATATTTTTCAAAGTTTTTCACTCGGCCGTCTGGTCCCCTGACTCGAAAATTTTAAAGTGCTCCCATCGGTCCCGGGATAGGGTGGCTGATAGCTGGGAGCCCCCTGAGCACAGCCCCGGTGTTAGTTTTCGGAGAAATGCCCCCGTTGATTTGTTATGATTTTTTTTCCGCCGGCCGCCTGGTCGCCCTAATGTAAAGTCAATGGGAGTGAGGAGATAGAATATTTTTCAAAGTTTTTCACTCGGCCGTCTGGTCCCCTGACTCGAAAATTTTAAAGTGCTCCCATCGGTCCCAGACCCGGGTGGCCACGAGGTGGGACCCCCCTGAGCACTGCCCCGGTGTTAGTTTTCGGAGAAATGCCCCCGTTGATTTGTTATGATTTTTTTTCCGCCGGCCGCCTGGTCGCCCTAATGTAAAGTCAATGGGAGTGAGGAGATAGAATATTTTTCAAAGTTTTTCACTCGGCCGTCTGGTCCCCTGACTCGAAAATTTTAAAGTGCTCCCATCGGTCCCGGGATAGGGTGGCTGATAGCTGGGAGCCCCCTGAGCACAGCCCCGGTGTTAGTTTTCGGAGAAATGCCCCCGTTGATTTGTTATGATTTTTTTTCCGCCGGCCGCCTGGTCGCCCTAATGTAAAGTCAATGGGAGTGAGGAGATAGAATATTTTTCAAAGTTTTTCACTCGGCCGTCTGGTCCCCTGACTCGAAAATTTTAAAGTGCTCCCATCGGTCCCAGACCCGGGTGGCCACGAGGTGGGACCCCCCTGAGCACTGCCCCGGTGTTAGTTTTCGGAGAAATGCCCCCGTTGATTTGTTATGATTTTTTTTCCGCCGGCCGCCTGGTCGCCCTAATGTAAAGTCAATGGGAGTGAGGAGATAGAATATTTTTCAAAGTTTTTCACTCGGCCGTCTGGTCCCCTGACTCGAAAATTTTAAAGTGCTCCCATCGGTCCCAGACCCGGGTGGCCACGAGGTGGGACCCCCCTGAGCACTGCCCCGGTGTTAGTTTTCGGAGAAATGCCCCCGTTGATTTGTTATGATCCGTAGTTGCCGGCCGGCCGCCCGGCATTGCTCTATCGGATGGAGCGTGGGCTGGCTATGGGAGATTTAGCGATTTTCGGAACCGGCCCCGATCGCCCCCCAAACCGGGTGGCCACGAGGTGGGACCCCCCTGAGCACTGCCCCGGTGTTAGTTTTCGGAGAAATGCCCCCGTTGATTTGTTATGATCCGTAGTTGCCGGCCGGCCGCCCGGCATTGCTCTATCGGATGGAGCGTGGGCTGGCTATGGGAGATTTAGCGATTTTCGGAACCGGCCCCGATCGCCCCCCAAACCGGGTGGCCACGAGGTGGGACCCCCCTGAGCACTGCCCCGGTGTTAGTTTTCCGAGAAATGCCCCCGTTGATTTGTTATGATCCGTAGTTGCCGGCCGGCCGCCCGGCAGTGCTCTATCGGATGGAGCGTGGGCTGGCTATGGGAGATTTAGCGATTTTCGGAACCGGCCCCGATCGCCCCCCAAACCGGGTGGCCACGAGGTGGGACCCCCCTGAGCACTGCCCCGGTGTTAGTTTTCCGAGAAATGCCCCCGTTGATTTGTTATGATCCGTAGTTGCCGGCCGGCCGCCCGGCAGTGCTCTATCGGATGGAGCGTGGGCTGGCTATGGGAGATTTAGCGATTTTCGGAACCGGCCCCGATCGCCCCCCAAACCGGGTGGCCACGAGGTGGGACCCCCCTGAGCACTGCCCCGGTGTTAGTTTTCGGAGAAATGCCCCCGTTGATTTGTTATGATCCGTAGTTGCCGGCCGGCCGCCCGGCAGTGCTCTATCGGATGGAGCGTGGGCTGGCTATGGGAGATTTAGCGATTTTCGGAACCGGCCCCGATCGCCCCCCAAACCGGGTGGCCACGAGGTGGGACCCCCCTGAGCACTGCCCCGGTGTTAGTTTTCCGAGAAATGCCCCCGTTGATTTGTTATGATCCGTAGTTGCCGGCCGGCCGCCCGGCAGTGCTCTATCGGATGGAGCGTGGGCTGGCTATGGGAGATTTAGCGATTTTCGGAACCGGCCCCGATCGCCCCCCAAACCGGGTGGCCACGAGGTGGGACCCCCCTGAGCACTGCCCCGGTGTTAGTTTTCCGAGAAATGCCCCCGTTGATTTGTTATGATCCGTAGTTGCCGGCCGGCCGCCCGGCAGTGCTCTATCGGATGGAGCGTGGGCTGGCTATGGGAGATTTAGCGATTTTCGGAACCGGCCCCGATCGCCCCCCAAACCGGGTGGCCACGAGGTGGGACCCCCCTGAGCACTGCCCCGGTGTTAGTTTTCCGAGAAATGCCCCCGTTGATTTGTTATGATCCGTAGTTGCCGGCCGGCCGCCCGGCAGTGCTCTATCGGATGGAGCGTGGGCTGGCTATGGGAGATTTAGCGATTTTCGGAACCGGCCCCGATCGCCCCCCAAACCGGGTGGCCACGAGGTGGGACCCCCCTGAGCACTGCCCCGGTGTTAGTTTTCGGAGAAATGCCCCCGTTGATTTGTTATGATCCGTAGTTGCCGGCCGGCCGCCCGGCAGTGCTCTATCGGATGGAGCGTGGGCTGGCTATGGGAGATTTAGCGATTTTCGGAACCGGCCCCGATCGCCCCCCAAACCGGGTGGCCACGAGGTGGGACCCCCCTGAGCACTGCCCCGGTGTTAGTTTTCGGAGAAATGCCCCCGTTGATTTGTTATGATCCGTAGTTGCCGGCCGGCCGCCCGGCATTGCTCTATCGGATGGAGCGTGGGCTGGCTATGGGAGATTTAGCGATTTTCGGAACCGGCCCCGATCGCCCCCCAAACCGGGTGGCCACGAGGTGGGACCCCCCTGAGCACTGCCCCGGTGTTAGTTTTCGGAGAAATGCCCCCGTTGATTTGTTACGATTATTTTTCGCCCAGGCGATGTGCCTTTTCATTTTGTTTTGCACTTTCCTTCATTCCTTGGTGCATGCTACCATCTAACGGACACATTTCGGTACTGCAGTTTGAAAGTAATTTCCCCGTCTAGGGATCTCTCTCTCGTCTAGGGACACTGCTGTACACACACACACACACACACACACACACACACACACACACACACACACACACACACACACACAGTGAGAGAGAGGGAGAGATAGAGAGAGAGAGAGGTGGAGAGGGAGAGAGAGGTGGAGATAGAGAGATGGAGATAGAGATGGAGATAGAGAGAGATGGAGATAGAGAGAGAGATGGAGATGGAGAGAGAGATGGTGATAGAGAGATAGAGATAGAGAGAGAGATGGTGATAGAGAGAGAGATGGTGATAGAGAGATGGAGATAGAGAGAGAGATGGTGATAGAGAGAGAGTCGTCACACTCTGGAACAAACTCCCCAGAAGCTGAAAGTTGGGGAACATTATGATGATCTTTATTTCTTGGCAGATAATAAATGATGATCTTACAGAGGGCGACTTACAACACCAGTGCAAACATACAGCGAAGGACAAGGCATCAATCGCGACAGAATCCCTTGAGTTAAAGCAGCAGATTCAGAATAACACACGTCAAAACAGACTGGAGACTAAAACGAGCACGAAAGGTGTCGAATATGTGGCCTCCTCTCGCTTGTAAACTCTCTCGTGTTCCTGTCGATGGGGTCGGCGGCTCGGGGCAGCGGCCTAGCAGCAGCAGGCAGGCCACCCGGCTGCCTGGGGCTGACCTCCGGGGCAGGCAGGCAGGCTGACCTCCAGGGCAGGCAGGCAGGCAGGCAGGCAGACCTCCAGGGCTAACAGGCTGACCTCCAGGGCTGGCAGGCTGACCTCCAGGGCTGGAAGGCAGGATGGCAGACCTCCAGGGCAGGCAGGCAGGCAGGCAGGCAGGCAGGCAGACCTCCAGGGCTGGCAGGGAGACCTCCAGGGCTGGCAGGCAGGCAGGCAGGGCTGTGTGGCTGGGGAGGGCAGGCTGGCAGGCAGGTAGGCCGTGCTGCTGCCAGGGCTGGAAGGCTGACCTCCAGGGCAGGCAGGCAGGCAGACCTCCAGGGCAGGCAGGCAGGTAGGCCGTGCTGCTGCCAGGGCTGGCAGGCTGACCTCCAGGGCAGGCAGGCAGGCAGGCAGACCTCCAGGGCTGGCAGGCTGACCTCCAGGGCAGGCAGGCAGGCAGGCAGGCAGACCTCCAGGGCTAACAGGCTGACCTCCAGGGCTGGCAGGCTGACCTCCAGGGCTGGAAGGCAGGATGGCAGACCTCCAGGGCAGGCAGGCAGGCAGGCAGGCAGGCAGGCAGACCTCCAGGGCTGGCAGGGAGACCTCCAGGGCTGGCAGGCAGGCAGGCAGGGCTGTGTGGCTGGGGAGGGCAGGCTGGCAGGCAGGTAGGCCGTGCTGCTGCCAGGGCTGGAAGGCTGACCTCCAGGGCAGGCAGGCAGGCAGACCTCCAGGGCAGGCAGGCAGGTAGGCCGTGCTGCTGCCAGGGCTGGCAGGCTGACCTCCAGGGCAGGCAGGCAGGCAGGCAGACCTCCAGGGCTGGCAGGCTGACCTCCAGGGCAGGCAGGCAGGCAGGCAGGCAGACCTCCAGGGCTAACAGGCTGACCTCCAGGGCTGGCAGGCTGACCTCCAGGGCTGGAAGGCAGGATGGCAGACCTCCAGGGCAGGCAGGCAGGCAGGCAGGCAGGCAGGCAGACCTCCAGGGCTGGCAGGGAGACCTCCAGGGCTGGCAGGCAGGCAGGCAGGGCTGTGTGGCTGGGGAGGGCAGGCTGGCAGGCAGGTAGGCCGTGCTGCTGCCAGGGCTGGAAGGCTGACCTCCAGGGCAGGCAGGCAGGCAGACCTCGAGGGCAGGCAGGCAGGTAGGCCGTGCTGCTACCAGGGCAGGCAGGCAGACCTCCAGGGCTAACAGGCTGACCTCCAGGGCAGGCAGTGCTGCTACCAGGGCTGGATAGCAGACCTCCAGGGCTGGATAGCAGACCTCCAGGGCTAACAGGCAGACCTCCAGGGCTGGCAGGCAGGCAGGCAGACCTCCAGGGCAGGCAGTGCTGCTACCAGGGCTGGATAGCAGACCTCCAGGGCAGGCAGTGCTGCTACCAGGGCAGGCAGTGCTGCTGCCAGGGCTGGATGGCAGGCAGGCAGACCTCCAGGGCTAACAGGCTGACCTCCAGGGCAGGCAGGCAGACCTCCAGGGCTAACAGGCTGACCTCCAGGGCAGGCAGTGCTGCTACCAGGGCAGGCAGGCTGTCCTCCAGGGCTGGATAGCAGACCTCCAGGGCAGGCAGTGCTGCCACCAGGGCAGGCAGGCTGTCCTCCAGGGCTGGATAGCAGACCTCCAGGGCAGGCAGTGCTGCTACCAGGGCAGGCAGGCTGTCCTCCAGGGCTGGATAGCAGACCTCCAGGGCAGGCAGTGCTGCTACCAGGGCAGGCAGTGCTGCTGCCAGGGCTGGATGGCAGGCAGGCAGACCTCCAGGGCTGGATAGCAGACCTCCAGGGCTAACAGGCTGACCTCCAGGGCTGGCAGGCTGACCTCCAGGGCTGGAAGGCAGGATGGCAGACCTCCAGGGCAGGCAGGCAGGCAGGCAGGCAGGCAGGCAGACCTCCAGGGCTGGCAGGGAGACCTCCAGGGCTGGCAGGCAGGCAGGCAGGGCTGTGTGGCTGGGGAGGGCAGGCTGGCAGGCAGGTAGGCCGTGCTGCTGCCAGGGCTGGAAGGCTGACCTCCAGGGCAGGCAGGCAGGCAGACCTCGAGGGCAGGCAGGCAGGTAGGCCGTGCTGCTACCAGGGCAGGCAGGCAGACCTCCAGGGCTAACAGGCTGACCTCCAGGGCAGGCAGTGCTGCTACCAGGGCTGGATAGCAGACCTCCAGGGCTGGATAGCAGACCTCCAGGGCTAACAGGCAGACCTCCAGGGCTGGCAGGCAGGCAGGCAGACCTCCAGGGCAGGCAGTGCTGCTACCAGGGCTGGATAGCAGACCTCCAGGGCAGGCAGTGCTGCTACCAGGGCAGGCAGTGCTGCTGCCAGGGCTGGATGGCAGGCAGGCAGACCTCCAGGGCTAACAGGCTGACCTCCAGGGCAGGCAGGCAGACCTCCAGGGCTAACAGGCTGACCTCCAGGGCAGGCAGTGCTGCTACCAGGGCAGGCAGGCTGTCCTCCAGGGCTGGATAGCAGACCTCCAGGGCAGGCAGTGCTGCCACCAGGGCAGGCAGGCTGTCCTCCAGGGCTAACAGGCAGACCTCCAGGGCTAACAGGCAGACCTCCAGGGCAGGCAGGCAGACCTCCAGGGCAGGCAGTGCTGCTACCAGGGCTGGATAGCAGACCTCCAGGGCTAACAGGCAGACCTCCAGGGCTGGCAGTGCTGCTACCAGGGCTGGATAGCAGACCTCCAGGGCTGGATAGCAGACCTCCAGGGCTAACAGGCAGACCTCCAGGGCAGGCAGGCAGACCTCCAGGGCTGGATAGCTGACCTCCAGGGCTGGATAGCAGACCTCCAGGGCTAACAGGCTGACCTCCAGGGCTAACAGGCAGACCTCCAGGGCAGGCAGGCAGACCTCCAGGGCAGGCAGTGCTGCTACCAGGGCTGGATAGCAGACCTCCAGGGCTAACAGGCAGACCTCCAGGGCTGGAAGGCAGGCAGTGCTGCTACCAGGGCAGGCAGGCTGTCCTCCAGGGCTGGAAGGCAGACCTCCAGGGCAGGCAGGCAGACCTCCAGGGCAGGCAGTGCTGCTACCAGGGCTGGATAGCAGACCTCCAGGGCTGGATAGCAGACCTCCAGGGCTAACAGGCAGACCTCCAGGGCTGGCAGGCTGACCTCCAGGGCAGGCAGGCAGGCAGGCAGACCTCCAGGGCTGGATAGCTGACCTCCAGGGCTGGATAGCAGACCTCCAGGGCTAACAGGCTGACCTCCAGGGCTAACAGGCAGACCTCCAGGGCAGGCAGGCAGACCTCCAGGGCAGGCAGTGCTGCTACCAGGGCTGGATAGCAGACCTCCAGGGCTAACAGGCAGACCTCCAGGGCTGGAAGGCAGGCAGTGCTGCTACCAGGGCAGGCAGGCTGTCCTCCAGGGCTGGAAGGCAGACCTCCAGGGCAGGCAGGCAGACCTCCAGGGCAGGCAGTGCTGCTACCAGGGCTGGATAGCAGACCTCCAGGGCTGGAAGGCAGGCAGGCAGACCTCCAGGGCAGGCAGTGCTGCTACCAGGGCTGGATAGCAGACCTCCAGGGCTGGAAGGCAGACCTCCAGGGCAGGCAGGCAGACCTCCAGGGCAGGCAGTGCTGCTACCAGGGCTGGATAGCAGACCTCCAGGGCTGGAAGGCAGGCAGGCAGACCTCCAGGGCAGGCAGTGCTGCTACCAGGGCTGGATAGCAGACCTCCAGGGCTAACAGGCAGACCTCCAGGGCAGGCAGTGCTGCTACCAGGGCTGGATAGCAGACCTCCAGGGCTAACAGGCAGACCTCCAGGGCTGGAAGGCAGGCAGTGCTGCTACCAGGGCAGGCAGGCTGTCCTCCAGGGCTGGAAGGCAGACCTCCAGGGCAGGCAGGCAGACCTCCAGGGCAGGCAGTGCTGCTACCAGGGCTGGATAGCAGACCTCCAGGGCTGGAAGGCAGGCAGGCAGACCTCCAGGGCAGGCAGTGCTGCTACCAGGGCTGGATAGCAGACCTCCAGGGCTAACAGGCAGACCTCCAGGGCTGGCAGTGCTGCTACCAGGGCTGGATAGCAGACCTCCAGGGCTGGATAGCAGACCTCCAGGGCTAACAGGCAGACCTCCAGGGCTGGCAGGCTGACCTCCAGGGCAGGCAGGCAGGCAGGCAGACCTCCAGGGCTGGATAGCTGACCTCCAGGGCTGGAAGGCAGACCTCCAGGGCTGGCAGGCTGACCTCCAGGGCAGGCAGGCCGGGCCCCCGGTGCTGCATCTCGGCCGCTGCCTGGGGCGGACCGGCCCGGGTGCCCTTGCGCTTTTTCGACACCAGGGGGCAGTTGGGTGCCATTCCGTCCCTCGTGTGGCGAAATGGCGGTACTGCACCTCCGCCTTTTTGCTGGAGAAAGTCCGCAGTCGGGACAATGCGCCACACGGTCCGTCGGCAGGAGGCCCGGGCCCGGGCACAACTCCCCGGTGGGGACGGACGCCGGGCTGGAGCTTCCCTTCAGCACACACACTCACTCACTCACTCTCTGACCGACCGACCGACCGACGGCTCCCAGCGCTCAGCCTGCAGGGCTACACACCCCGGTGGGTGCGGGCTCCGGGCTGGAGCTCTCCTTCAGCACACACACTCACTCTCTGACCGACCGAACGACCGACGGCTCCCAGCGCTCAGTCAGCAGGCCTACTCCTCCCCGGTGGGGACGGACGCCGGGCTGGAGCTTTCCTTCAGCACACACACTCACTGACTGACCGACCGACGGCTCCCAGCGCTCAGCCTGCAGGGCTACACACCCCGGTGGGTGCGGGCTCCGGGCTGGAGCTCTCCTTCAGCACACACACTCACTGACTGACCGACCGAACGACCGACGGCTCCCAGCGCTCAGCCTGCAGGGCTACACCTCCCCGGTGGGTGCGGGCTCCGGGCTGGAGCTTCCCTTCAGCACACACACTCACTCTCTGACCGACCGACCGACCGACGGCTCCCAGCGCTCAGCCTGCAGGGCTACACCTCCCCGGTGGGTGCGGGCTCCGGGCTGGAGCACACACACTCACTGACTGACCGACCGAACGACCGACGGCTCCCAGCGCTCAGCCTGCAGGGCTACACCTCCCCGGTGGGTGCGGGCTCCGGGCTGGAGCTCTCCTTCAGCACACACACTCACTCTCTGACCGACCGAACGACCGACGGCTCCCAGCGCTCAGTCAGCAGGCCTACACCTCCCCGGTGGGTGCGGGCTCCGGGCTGGAGCTTTCCTTCAGCACACACACTCACTGACTGACCGACCGAACGACCGACGGCTCCCAGCGCTCGGCCTGCAGGGCTACACCTCACCGGTGGGTGCGGGCTCCGCGCTGGAGCTTTCCTTCAG
>NW_027102999.1:312500-322500 GCF_036373705.1 Amia ocellicauda | reverse complement strand
AGCCCGTACGCCCCCCGCACTCACCCTTAAAGGCCGGGACAGCCCTTGGGGTTCCTGCCGGGGGGCGGGCAGCATACATATGTCCGTTCCGTGGGAGCCACCGGAGATATGTCAGAGCCCGTACGCCCCCCGCACTCACCCTTAAAGGCCCGCAAGCCCTTGGGGTTCCTGCCGGGGGCGGGCAGCATACATATGTCCGTTCCGTGGGAGCCACCGGAGATATGTCAGAGCCCGTACGCCCCCCGCACTCACCCTTAAAGGCCCGCAAGCCCTTGGGGTTCCTGCCGGGGGCGGGCAGCATACATATGTCCGTTCCGTGTGAGCCACCGGAGATATGTCAGAGCCCGTACGCCCCCCGCACTCACCCTTAAAGGCCCGCAAGCCCTTGGGGTTCCTGCCGGGGGCGGGCAGCATACATATGTCCGTTCCGTGGGAGCCACCGGAGATATGTCAGAGCCCGTACGCCCCCCGCACTCACCCTTAAAGGCCCGCAAGCCCTTGGGGTTCCTGCCGGGGGCGGGCAGCATACATATGTCCGTTCCGTGGGAACCACCGGGGAGATGTCAGAGCCCGTGAAACCCCGAAAGACAGACCCTTAAAGGCCCGCAAGCCCTTGGGGTGAACGTCTGGGGCGGGCAGCATACATACACCCCGGTCGGGAACCACAGGGAGGTGAGGTCAGAGCCCGTGAAACCCCGAAAGACAGACCCTTAAAGGCCCGCAAGCCCTTGGGGTGAACGTCTGGGGCGGGCAGCATACACACTCTCCACGGCGGGCCGCGAAGACTTAGCGGGCGCAGCCGCCGGAGCGGGCCGCCGACGAGGCCTGAAACGCGGGGTGCGGCCGGGACCGTTCCCCCCCTTGCATTTCGCTGGATGATCAGACAGTCGCAAAGAACCGTCTGAAAATCCCGGGCCAAGTCCAGAAAGTGTCCGTAAAAGAGCTAGCGGGGCCCAGCCACTTTCCTCCAGCAAGTGCCCTTAGCTCAGTTTTGACCTCTCTCATTGCACTAAGTGTCTTCAAAAACCCAGTTCCTGTATTTCCCCCGGCACCGTAGAGAAATGCTGACAGCCTGGAACACTGTGGCGGCTGCACACGGCACTCCCATGCCCGCCGCGAGCAGCCTAGCCCCGCCTCAGACCCGCGAGAACCGCCCATCGGCACACGGCCCGCTGTGCGCCCGAGCCGTTTGGTGTAAAAACTGTCCAAAAGTGGTTTCGACCACTTAGGAACATCGTAGAGACTCGAAATAAAAAGGATTTTGTTGGAAAAGCGATTCTGAGGAAGGCTGTGTTAAAATTAATTTCGGGAAATGTCGTTTACCCCCCCCCAAATGGCTCCGAAGTACCCCCCCCCCACCCCCCCCCTAAAAAACCGTGTTCCGGGGGTTTTTCGAGAAAACAAACACACGGGGTATATAGAGGGGACTGAGACGAATCGAATGACGTGCTTTGCAAAGAAATCGGGGGCTCACAGCCCCCCCAGGAGAGGTTCAAAAGTCGGAGGACTGGTCACCTAACTCCCATTGAAGTCAATGGGGGAAAAATGAAAACTGTCAAAAAGGCTTAAAATGGTTCAAAAACCCACTGGGGCAGTAGATAATCATCCTATTTGAATTTTAAAAGTCTTAGTTTGGCGAAAAAATACCTTTTAATAATTGTTTTAGGGGTCAGAAAAATCAGCTCCGGCTGCCTGGTCACCTAGGGGAGATAGAAAATTTTTCTAAGTTTTTCACTCGGCCGCCTGGTCCCCTAACTCGAAAATTTTAAAGTGCTCCCATCGGTCCCGGGATAGGGTGGCTGATAGCTGGGAGCCCCCTGAGCACTGCCCCGGTGTTAGTTTTCGGAGAAATGCCCCCGTTGATTTGTTATGATTTTTTTTCCGCCGGCCGCCTGGTCGCCCTAATGCAAAGTCAATGGGAGTGAGGAGATAGAAAATTTTTCAAAGTTTTTCACTCGGCCGCCTGGTCCCCTGACTCGAAAATTTTAAAGTGCTCCCATCGGTCCCGGGATAGGGTGGCTGATAGCTGGGAGCCCCCTGAGCACAGCCCCGGTGTTAGTTTTCGGAGAAATGCCCCCGTTGATTTGTTATGATTTTTTTTCCGCCGGCCGCCTGGTCGCCCTAATGTAAAGTCAATGGGAGTGAGGAGATAGAACATTTTTCAAAGTTTTTCACCCGGCCCCAAACGGCTCCAAAACACACTGGGGCTGTGGCTGGGACTCTCACCAGGACTGCCCCCTACTTTATTTCTGGATTAAAAAGCATTCTATATTAATTTTTCGATTTTTGGGACCCGGGACGCCTGGTCACCTAACTCCCCTTCTATCCCTATGGGGGGGGGACGGGGACATCGAAAACGCTCCCATCGCCGCCGAGGCACGCTGCGGGGACTCTCCCTACCATCGCCCCATGCTTCCTTTGAAGAATATATGACGTTTTTCAATTTTCACCGACATTTGAAAATCAAAACTTCAGAACATTTCATAGTTATTCTCAATGGGTTGTCTAGGGGCACACATCTCTAAACTGGGGGAAATGCTCAAAATGATTAAAAAGAAAAACAATGCCCCCAGACCCGGGGGGCTGATAGCTGGGAGCCCCCTGAGCACAGCCCCGGTGTTAGTTTTCGGAGAAATGCCCCCGTTGATTTGTTATGATTTTTTTTCCGCCGGCCGCCTGGTCGCCCTAATGTAAAGTCAATGGGAGTGAGGAGATAGAATATTTTTCAAAGTTTTTCACTCGGCCGTCTGGTCCCCTGACTCGAAAATTTTAAAGTGCTCCCATCGGTCCCGGGATAGGGTGGCTGATAGCTGGGAGCCCCCTGAGCACAGCCCCGGTGTTAGTTTTCGGAGAAATGCCCCCGTTGATTTGTTATGATTTTTTTTCCGCCGGCCGCCTGGTCGCCCTAATGTAAAGTCAATGGGAGTGAGGAGATAGAATATTTTTCAAAGTTTTTCACTCGGCCGTCTGGTCCCCTGACTCGAAAATTTTAAAGTGCTCCCATCGGTCCCGGGATAGGGTGGCTGATAGCTGGGAGCCCCCTGAGCACAGCCCCGGTGTTAGTTTTCGGAGAAATGCCCCCGTTGATTTGTTATGATTTTTTTTCCGCCGGCCGCCTGGTCGCCCTAATGTAAAGTCAATGGGAGTGAGGAGATAGAATATTTTTCAAAGTTTTTCACTCGGCCGTCTGGTCCCCTGACTCGAAAATTTTAAAGTGCTCCCATCGGTCCCAGACCCGGGTGGCCACGAGGTGGGACCCCCCTGAGCACTGCCCCGGTGTTAGTTTTCGGAGAAATGCCCCCGTTGATTTGTTATGATTTTTTTTCCGCCGGCCGCCTGGTCGCCCTAATGTAAAGTCAATGGGAGTGAGGAGATAGAATATTTTTCAAAGTTTTTCACTCGGCCGTCTGGTCCCCTGACTCGAAAATTTTAAAGTGCTCCCATCGGTCCCAGACCCGGGTGGCCACGAGGTGGGACCCCCCTGAGCACTGCCCCGGTGTTAGTTTTCGGAGAAATGCCCCCGTTGATTTGTTATGATCCGTAGTTGCCGGCCGGCCGCCCGGCATTGCTCTATCGGATGGAGCGTGGGCTGGCTATGGGAGATTTAGCGATTTTCGGAACCGGCCCCGATCGCCCCCCAAACCGGGTGGCCACGAGGTGGGACCCCCCTGAGCACTGCCCCGGTGTTAGTTTTCGGAGAAATGCCCCCGTTGATTTGTTATGATCCGTAGTTGCCGGCCGGCCGCCCGGCATTGCTCTATCGGATGGAGCGTGGGCTGGCTATGGGAGATTTAGCGATTTTCGGAACCGGCCCCGATCGCCCCCCAAACCGGGTGGCCACGAGGTGGGACCCCCCTGAGCACTGCCCCGGTGTTAGTTTTCCGAGAAATGCCCCCGTTGATTTGTTATGATCCGTAGTTGCCGGCCGGCCGCCCGGCAGTGCTCTATCGGATGGAGCGTGGGCTGGCTATGGGAGATTTAGCGATTTTCGGAACCGGCCCCGATCGCCCCCCAAACCGGGTGGCCACGAGGTGGGACCCCCCTGAGCACTGCCCCGGTGTTAGTTTTCGGAGAAATGCCCCCGTTGATTTGTTATGATCCGTAGTTGCCGGCCGGCCGCCCGGCAGTGCTCTATCGGATGGAGCGTGGGCTGGCTATGGGAGATTTAGCGATTTTCGGAACCGGCCCCGATCGCCCCCCAAACCGGGTGGCCACGAGGTGGGACCCCCCTGAGCACTGCCCCGGTGTTAGTTTTCGGAGAAATGCCCCCGTTGATTTGTTATGATCCGTAGTTGCCGGCCGGCCGCCCGGCAGTGCTCTATCGGATGGAGCGTGGGCTGGCTATGGGAGATTTAGCGATTTTCGGAACCGGCCCCGATCGCCCCCCAAACCGGGTGGCCACGAGGTGGGACCCCCCTGAGCACTGCCCCGGTGTTAGTTTTCCGAGAAATGCCCCCGTTGATTTGTTATGATCCGTAGTTGCCGGCCGGCCGCCCGGCAGTGCTCTATCGGATGGAGCGTGGGCTGGCTATGGGAGATTTAGCGATTTTCGGAACCGGCCCCGATCGCCCCCCAAACCGGGTGGCCACGAGGTGGGACCCCCCTGAGCACTGCCCCGGTGTTAGTTTTCCGAGAAATGCCCCCGTTGATTTGTTATGATCCGTAGTTGCCGGCCGGCCGCCCGGCAGTGCTCTATCGGATGGAGCGTGGGCTGGCTATGGGAGATTTAGCGATTTTCGGAACCGGCCCCGATCGCCCCCCAAACCGGGTGGCCACGAGGTGGGACCCCCCTGAGCACTGCCCCGGTGTTAGTTTTCCGAGAAATGCCCCCGTTGATTTGTTATGATCCGTAGTTGCCGGCCGGCCGCCCGGCAGTGCTCTATCGGATGGAGCGTGGGCTGGCTATGGGAGATTTAGCGATTTTCGGAACCGGCCCCGATCGCCCCCCAAACCGGGTGGCCACGAGGTGGGACCCCCCTGAGCACTGCCCCGGTGTTAGTTTTCGGAGAAATGCCCCCGTTGATTTGTTATGATCCGTAGTTGCCGGCCGGCCGCCCGGCAGTGCTCTATCGGATGGAGCGTGGGCTGGCTATGGGAGATTTAGCGATTTTCGGAACCGGCCCCGATCGCCCCCCAAACCGGGTGGCCACGAGGTGGGACCCCCCTGAGCACTGCCCCGGTGTTAGTTTTCGGAGAAATGCCCCCGTTGATTTGTTATGATCCGTAGTTGCCGGCCGGCCGCCCGGCATTGCTCTATCGGATGGAGCGTGGGCTGGCTATGGGAGATTTAGCGATTTTCGGAACCGGCCCCGATCGCCCCCCAAACCGGGTGGCCACGAGGTGGGACCCCCCTGAGCACTGCCCCGGTGTTAGTTTTCGGAGAAATGCCCCCGTTGATTTGTTACGATTATTTTTCGCCCAGGCGATGTGCCTTTTCATTTTGTTTTGCACTTTCCTTCATTCCTTGGTGCATGCTACCATCTAACGGACACATTTCGGTACTGCAGTTTGAAAGTAATTTCCCCGTCTAGGGATCTCTCTCTCGTCTAGGGACACTGCTGTACACACACACACACACACACACACACACACACACACACACACACACACACACACACACACACAGTGAGAGAGAGGGAGAGATAGAGAGAGAGAGAGGTGGAGAGGGAGAGAGAGGTGGAGATAGAGAGATGGAGATAGAGATGGAGATAGAGAGAGATGGAGATAGAGAGAGAGATGGAGATGGAGAGAGAGATGGTGATAGAGAGATAGAGATAGAGAGAGAGATGGTGATAGAGAGAGAGATGGTGATAGAGAGATGGAGATAGAGAGAGAGATGGTGATAGAGAGAGAGTCGTCACACTCTGGAACAAACTCCCCAGAAGCTGAAAGTTGGGGAACATTATGATGATCTTTATTTCTTGGCAGATAATAAATGATGATCTTACAGAGGGCGACTTACAACACCAGTGCAAACATACAGCGAAGGACAAGGCATCAATCGCGACAGAATCCCTTGAGTTAAAGCAGCAGATTCAGAATAACACACGTCAAAACAGACTGGAGACTAAAACGAGCACGAAAGGTGTCGAATATGTGGCCTCCTCTCGCTTGTAAACTCTCTCGTGTTCCTGTCGATGGGGTCGGCGGCTCGGGGCAGCGGCCTAGCAGCAGCAGGCAGGCCACCCGGCTGCCTGGGGCTGACCTCCGGGGCAGGCAGGCAGGCTGACCTCCAGGGCAGGCAGGCAGGCAGGCAGGCAGACCTCCAGGGCTAACAGGCTGACCTCCAGGGCTGGCAGGCTGACCTCCAGGGCTGGAAGGCAGGATGGCAGACCTCCAGGGCAGGCAGGCAGGCAGGCAGGCAGGCAGGCAGACCTCCAGGGCTGGCAGGGAGACCTCCAGGGCTGGCAGGCAGGCAGGCAGGGCTGTGTGGCTGGGGAGGGCAGGCTGGCAGGCAGGTAGGCCGTGCTGCTGCCAGGGCTGGAAGGCTGACCTCCAGGGCAGGCAGGCAGGCAGACCTCCAGGGCAGGCAGGCAGGTAGGCCGTGCTGCTGCCAGGGCTGGCAGGCTGACCTCCAGGGCAGGCAGGCAGGCAGGCAGACCTCCAGGGCTGGCAGGCTGACCTCCAGGGCAGGCAGGCAGGCAGGCAGGCAGACCTCCAGGGCTAACAGGCTGACCTCCAGGGCTGGCAGGCTGACCTCCAGGGCTGGAAGGCAGGATGGCAGACCTCCAGGGCAGGCAGGCAGGCAGGCAGGCAGGCAGGCAGACCTCCAGGGCTGGCAGGGAGACCTCCAGGGCTGGCAGGCAGGCAGGCAGGGCTGTGTGGCTGGGGAGGGCAGGCTGGCAGGCAGGTAGGCCGTGCTGCTGCCAGGGCTGGAAGGCTGACCTCCAGGGCAGGCAGGCAGGCAGACCTCCAGGGCAGGCAGGCAGGTAGGCCGTGCTGCTGCCAGGGCTGGCAGGCTGACCTCCAGGGCAGGCAGGCAGGCAGGCAGACCTCCAGGGCTGGCAGGCTGACCTCCAGGGCAGGCAGGCAGGCAGGCAGGCAGACCTCCAGGGCTAACAGGCTGACCTCCAGGGCTGGCAGGCTGACCTCCAGGGCTGGAAGGCAGGATGGCAGACCTCCAGGGCAGGCAGGCAGGCAGGCAGGCAGGCAGGCAGACCTCCAGGGCTGGCAGGGAGACCTCCAGGGCTGGCAGGCAGGCAGGCAGGGCTGTGTGGCTGGGGAGGGCAGGCTGGCAGGCAGGTAGGCCGTGCTGCTGCCAGGGCTGGAAGGCTGACCTCCAGGGCAGGCAGGCAGGCAGACCTCGAGGGCAGGCAGGCAGGTAGGCCGTGCTGCTACCAGGGCAGGCAGGCAGACCTCCAGGGCTAACAGGCTGACCTCCAGGGCAGGCAGTGCTGCTACCAGGGCTGGATAGCAGACCTCCAGGGCTGGATAGCAGACCTCCAGGGCTAACAGGCAGACCTCCAGGGCTGGCAGGCAGGCAGGCAGACCTCCAGGGCAGGCAGTGCTGCTACCAGGGCTGGATAGCAGACCTCCAGGGCAGGCAGTGCTGCTACCAGGGCAGGCAGTGCTGCTGCCAGGGCTGGATGGCAGGCAGGCAGACCTCCAGGGCTAACAGGCTGACCTCCAGGGCAGGCAGGCAGACCTCCAGGGCTAACAGGCTGACCTCCAGGGCAGGCAGTGCTGCTACCAGGGCAGGCAGGCTGTCCTCCAGGGCTGGATAGCAGACCTCCAGGGCAGGCAGTGCTGCCACCAGGGCAGGCAGGCTGTCCTCCAGGGCTGGATAGCAGACCTCCAGGGCAGGCAGTGCTGCTACCAGGGCAGGCAGGCTGTCCTCCAGGGCTGGATAGCAGACCTCCAGGGCAGGCAGTGCTGCTACCAGGGCAGGCAGTGCTGCTGCCAGGGCTGGATGGCAGGCAGGCAGACCTCCAGGGCTGGATAGCAGACCTCCAGGGCTAACAGGCTGACCTCCAGGGCTGGCAGGCTGACCTCCAGGGCTGGAAGGCAGGATGGCAGACCTCCAGGGCAGGCAGGCAGGCAGGCAGGCAGGCAGGCAGACCTCCAGGGCTGGCAGGGAGACCTCCAGGGCTGGCAGGCAGGCAGGCAGGGCTGTGTGGCTGGGGAGGGCAGGCTGGCAGGCAGGTAGGCCGTGCTGCTGCCAGGGCTGGAAGGCTGACCTCCAGGGCAGGCAGGCAGGCAGACCTCGAGGGCAGGCAGGCAGGTAGGCCGTGCTGCTACCAGGGCAGGCAGGCAGACCTCCAGGGCTAACAGGCTGACCTCCAGGGCAGGCAGTGCTGCTACCAGGGCTGGATAGCAGACCTCCAGGGCTGGATAGCAGACCTCCAGGGCTAACAGGCAGACCTCCAGGGCTGGCAGGCAGGCAGGCAGACCTCCAGGGCAGGCAGTGCTGCTACCAGGGCTGGATAGCAGACCTCCAGGGCAGGCAGTGCTGCTACCAGGGCAGGCAGTGCTGCTGCCAGGGCTGGATGGCAGGCAGGCAGACCTCCAGGGCTAACAGGCTGACCTCCAGGGCAGGCAGGCAGACCTCCAGGGCTAACAGGCTGACCTCCAGGGCAGGCAGTGCTGCTACCAGGGCAGGCAGGCTGTCCTCCAGGGCTGGATAGCAGACCTCCAGGGCAGGCAGTGCTGCCACCAGGGCAGGCAGGCTGTCCTCCAGGGCTAACAGGCAGACCTCCAGGGCTAACAGGCAGACCTCCAGGGCAGGCAGGCAGACCTCCAGGGCAGGCAGTGCTGCTACCAGGGCTGGATAGCAGACCTCCAGGGCTAACAGGCAGACCTCCAGGGCTGGCAGTGCTGCTACCAGGGCTGGATAGCAGACCTCCAGGGCTGGATAGCAGACCTCCAGGGCTAACAGGCAGACCTCCAGGGCAGGCAGGCAGACCTCCAGGGCTGGATAGCTGACCTCCAGGGCTGGATAGCAGACCTCCAGGGCTAACAGGCTGACCTCCAGGGCTAACAGGCAGACCTCCAGGGCAGGCAGGCAGACCTCCAGGGCAGGCAGTGCTGCTACCAGGGCTGGATAGCAGACCTCCAGGGCTAACAGGCAGACCTCCAGGGCTGGAAGGCAGGCAGTGCTGCTACCAGGGCAGGCAGGCTGTCCTCCAGGGCTGGAAGGCAGACCTCCAGGGCAGGCAGGCAGACCTCCAGGGCAGGCAGTGCTGCTACCAGGGCTGGATAGCAGACCTCCAGGGCTGGATAGCAGACCTCCAGGGCTAACAGGCAGACCTCCAGGGCTGGCAGGCTGACCTCCAGGGCAGGCAGGCAGGCAGGCAGACCTCCAGGGCTGGATAGCTGACCTCCAGGGCTGGATAGCAGACCTCCAGGGCTAACAGGCTGACCTCCAGGGCTAACAGGCAGACCTCCAGGGCAGGCAGGCAGACCTCCAGGGCAGGCAGTGCTGCTACCAGGGCTGGATAGCAGACCTCCAGGGCTAACAGGCAGACCTCCAGGGCTGGAAGGCAGGCAGTGCTGCTACCAGGGCAGGCAGGCTGTCCTCCAGGGCTGGAAGGCAGACCTCCAGGGCAGGCAGGCAGACCTCCAGGGCAGGCAGTGCTGCTACCAGGGCTGGATAGCAGACCTCCAGGGCTGGAAGGCAGGCAGGCAGACCTCCAGGGCAGGCAGTGCTGCTACCAGGGCTGGATAGCAGACCTCCAGGGCTGGAAGGCAGACCTCCAGGGCAGGCAGGCAGACCTCCAGGGCAGGCAGTGCTGCTACCAGGGCTGGATAGCAGACCTCCAGGGCTGGAAGGCAGGCAGGCAGACCTCCAGGGCAGGCAGTGCTGCTACCAGGGCTGGATAGCAGACCTCCAGGGCTAACAGGCAGACCTCCAGGGCAGGCAGTGCTGCTACCAGGGCTGGATAGCAGACCTCCAGGGCTAACAGGCAGACCTCCAGGGCTGGAAGGCAGGCAGTGCTGCTACCAGGGCAGGCAGGCTGTCCTCCAGGGCTGGAAGGCAGACCTCCAGGGCAGGCAGGCAGAC
>NW_027102999.1:267500-300000 GCF_036373705.1 Amia ocellicauda | reverse complement strand
GGACTGGTCACCTAACTCCCATTGAAGTCAATGGGGGAAAAATGAAAACTGTCAAAAAGGCTTAAAATGGTTCAAAAACCCACTGGGGCAGTAGATAATCATCCTATTTGAATTTTAAAAGTCTTAGTTTGGCGAAAAAATACCTTTTAATAATTGTTTTAGGGGTCAGAAAAATCAGCTCCGGCTGCCTGGTCACCTAGGGGAGATAGAAAATTTTTCTAAGTTTTTCACTCGGCCGCCTGGTCCCCTAACTCGAAAATTTTAAAGTGCTCCCATCGGTCCCGGGATAGGGTGGCTGATAGCTGGGAGCCCCCTGAGCACTGCCCCGGTGTTAGTTTTCGGAGAAATGCCCCCGTTGATTTGTTATGATTTTTTTTCCGCCGGCCGCCTGGTCGCCCTAATGCAAAGTCAATGGGAGTGAGGAGATAGAAAATTTTTCAAAGTTTTTCACTCGGCCGCCTGGTCCCCTGACTCGAAAATTTTAAAGTGCTCCCATCGGTCCCGGGATAGGGTGGCTGATAGCTGGGAGCCCCCTGAGCACAGCCCCGGTGTTAGTTTTCGGAGAAATGCCCCCGTTGATTTGTTATGATTTTTTTTCCGCCGGCCGCCTGGTCGCCCTAATGTAAAGTCAATGGGAGTGAGGAGATAGAACATTTTTCAAAGTTTTTCACCCGGCCCCAAACGGCTCCAAAACACACTGGGGCTGTGGCTGGGACTCTCACCAGGACTGCCCCCTACTTTATTTCTGGATTAAAAAGCATTCTATATTAATTTTTCGATTTTTGGGACCCGGGACGCCTGGTCACCTAACTCCCCTTCTATCCCTATGGGGGGGGGACGGGGACATCGAAAACGCTCCCATCGCCGCCGAGGCACGCTGCGGGGACTCTCCCTACCATCGCCCCATGCTTCCTTTGAAGAATATATGACGTTTTTCAATTTTCACCGACATTTGAAAATCAAAACTTCAGAACATTTCATAGTTATTCTCAATGGGTTGTCTAGGGGCACACATCTCTAAACTGGGGGAAATGCTCAAAATGATTAAAAAGAAAAACAATGCCCCCAGACCCGGGGGGCTGATAGCTGGGAGCCCCCTGAGCACAGCCCCGGTGTTAGTTTTCGGAGAAATGCCCCCGTTGATTTGTTATGATTTTTTTTCCGCCGGCCGCCTGGTCGCCCTAATGTAAAGTCAATGGGAGTGAGGAGATAGAATATTTTTCAAAGTTTTTCACTCGGCCGTCTGGTCCCCTGACTCGAAAATTTTAAAGTGCTCCCATCGGTCCCGGGATAGGGTGGCTGATAGCTGGGAGCCCCCTGAGCACAGCCCCGGTGTTAGTTTTCGGAGAAATGCCCCCGTTGATTTGTTATGATTTTTTTTCCGCCGGCCGCCTGGTCGCCCTAATGTAAAGTCAATGGGAGTGAGGAGATAGAATATTTTTCAAAGTTTTTCACTCGGCCGTCTGGTCCCCTGACTCGAAAATTTTAAAGTGCTCCCATCGGTCCCGGGATAGGGTGGCTGATAGCTGGGAGCCCCCTGAGCACAGCCCCGGTGTTAGTTTTCGGAGAAATGCCCCCGTTGATTTGTTATGATTTTTTTTCCGCCGGCCGCCTGGTCGCCCTAATGTAAAGTCAATGGGAGTGAGGAGATAGAATATTTTTCAAAGTTTTTCACTCGGCCGTCTGGTCCCCTGACTCGAAAATTTTAAAGTGCTCCCATCGGTCCCAGACCCGGGTGGCCACGAGGTGGGACCCCCCTGAGCACTGCCCCGGTGTTAGTTTTCGGAGAAATGCCCCCGTTGATTTGTTATGATTTTTTTTCCGCCGGCCGCCTGGTCGCCCTAATGTAAAGTCAATGGGAGTGAGGAGATAGAATATTTTTCAAAGTTTTTCACTCGGCCGTCTGGTCCCCTGACTCGAAAATTTTAAAGTGCTCCCATCGGTCCCAGACCCGGGTGGCCACGAGGTGGGACCCCCCTGAGCACTGCCCCGGTGTTAGTTTTCGGAGAAATGCCCCCGTTGATTTGTTATGATCCGTAGTTGCCGGCCGGCCGCCCGGCATTGCTCTATCGGATGGAGCGTGGGCTGGCTATGGGAGATTTAGCGATTTTCGGAACCGGCCCCGATCGCCCCCCAAACCGGGTGGCCACGAGGTGGGACCCCCCTGAGCACTGCCCCGGTGTTAGTTTTCGGAGAAATGCCCCCGTTGATTTGTTATGATCCGTAGTTGCCGGCCGGCCGCCCGGCATTGCTCTATCGGATGGAGCGTGGGCTGGCTATGGGAGATTTAGCGATTTTCGGAACCGGCCCCGATCGCCCCCCAAACCGGGTGGCCACGAGGTGGGACCCCCCTGAGCACTGCCCCGGTGTTAGTTTTCCGAGAAATGCCCCCGTTGATTTGTTATGATCCGTAGTTGCCGGCCGGCCGCCCGGCAGTGCTCTATCGGATGGAGCGTGGGCTGGCTATGGGAGATTTAGCGATTTTCGGAACCGGCCCCGATCGCCCCCCAAACCGGGTGGCCACGAGGTGGGACCCCCCTGAGCACTGCCCCGGTGTTAGTTTTCCGAGAAATGCCCCCGTTGATTTGTTATGATCCGTAGTTGCCGGCCGGCCGCCCGGCAGTGCTCTATCGGATGGAGCGTGGGCTGGCTATGGGAGATTTAGCGATTTTCGGAACCGGCCCCGATCGCCCCCCAAACCGGGTGGCCACGAGGTGGGACCCCCCTGAGCACTGCCCCGGTGTTAGTTTTCGGAGAAATGCCCCCGTTGATTTGTTATGATCCGTAGTTGCCGGCCGGCCGCCCGGCAGTGCTCTATCGGATGGAGCGTGGGCTGGCTATGGGAGATTTAGCGATTTTCGGAACCGGCCCCGATCGCCCCCCAAACCGGGTGGCCACGAGGTGGGACCCCCCTGAGCACTGCCCCGGTGTTAGTTTTCGGAGAAATGCCCCCGTTGATTTGTTATGATCCGTAGTTGCCGGCCGGCCGCCCGGCAGTGCTCTATCGGATGGAGCGTGGGCTGGCTATGGGAGATTTAGCGATTTTCGGAACCGGCCCCGATCGCCCCCCAAACCGGGTGGCCACGAGGTGGGACCCCCCTGAGCACTGCCCCGGTGTTAGTTTTCCGAGAAATGCCCCCGTTGATTTGTTATGATCCGTAGTTGCCGGCCGGCCGCCCGGCAGTGCTCTATCGGATGGAGCGTGGGCTGGCTATGGGAGATTTAGCGATTTTCGGAACCGGCCCCGATCGCCCCCCAAACCGGGTGGCCACGAGGTGGGACCCCCCTGAGCACTGCCCCGGTGTTAGTTTTCCGAGAAATGCCCCCGTTGATTTGTTATGATCCGTAGTTGCCGGCCGGCCGCCCGGCAGTGCTCTATCGGATGGAGCGTGGGCTGGCTATGGGAGATTTAGCGATTTTCGGAACCGGCCCCGATCGCCCCCCAAACCGGGTGGCCACGAGGTGGGACCCCCCTGAGCACTGCCCCGGTGTTAGTTTTCCGAGAAATGCCCCCGTTGATTTGTTATGATCCGTAGTTGCCGGCCGGCCGCCCGGCAGTGCTCTATCGGATGGAGCGTGGGCTGGCTATGGGAGATTTAGCGATTTTCGGAACCGGCCCCGATCGCCCCCCAAACCGGGTGGCCACGAGGTGGGACCCCCCTGAGCACTGCCCCGGTGTTAGTTTTCGGAGAAATGCCCCCGTTGATTTGTTATGATCCGTAGTTGCCGGCCGGCCGCCCGGCAGTGCTCTATCGGATGGAGCGTGGGCTGGCTATGGGAGATTTAGCGATTTTCGGAACCGGCCCCGATCGCCCCCCAAACCGGGTGGCCACGAGGTGGGACCCCCCTGAGCACTGCCCCGGTGTTAGTTTTCGGAGAAATGCCCCCGTTGATTTGTTATGATCCGTAGTTGCCGGCCGGCCGCCCGGCATTGCTCTATCGGATGGAGCGTGGGCTGGCTATGGGAGATTTAGCGATTTTCGGAACCGGCCCCGATCGCCCCCCAAACCGGGTGGCCACGAGGTGGGACCCCCCTGAGCACTGCCCCGGTGTTAGTTTTCGGAGAAATGCCCCCGTTGATTTGTTACGATTATTTTTCGCCCAGGCGATGTGCCTTTTCATTTTGTTTTGCACTTTCCTTCATTCCTTGGTGCATGCTACCATCTAACGGACACATTTCGGTACTGCAGTTTGAAAGTAATTTCCCCGTCTAGGGATCTCTCTCTCGTCTAGGGACACTGCTGTACACACACACACACACACACACACACACACACACACACACACACACACACACACACACACACAGTGAGAGAGAGGGAGAGATAGAGAGAGAGAGAGGTGGAGAGGGAGAGAGAGGTGGAGATAGAGAGATGGAGATAGAGATGGAGATAGAGAGAGATGGAGATAGAGAGAGAGATGGAGATGGAGAGAGAGATGGTGATAGAGAGATAGAGATAGAGAGAGAGATGGTGATAGAGAGAGAGATGGTGATAGAGAGATGGAGATAGAGAGAGAGATGGTGATAGAGAGAGAGTCGTCACACTCTGGAACAAACTCCCCAGAAGCTGAAAGTTGGGGAACATTATGATGATCTTTATTTCTTGGCAGATAATAAATGATGATCTTACAGAGGGCGACTTACAACACCAGTGCAAACATACAGCGAAGGACAAGGCATCAATCGCGACAGAATCCCTTGAGTTAAAGCAGCAGATTCAGAATAACACACGTCAAAACAGACTGGAGACTAAAACGAGCACGAAAGGTGTCGAATATGTGGCCTCCTCTCGCTTGTAAACTCTCTCGTGTTCCTGTCGATGGGGTCGGCGGCTCGGGGCAGCGGCCTAGCAGCAGCAGGCAGGCCACCCGGCTGCCTGGGGCTGACCTCCGGGGCAGGCAGGCAGGCTGACCTCCAGGGCAGGCAGGCAGGCAGGCAGGCAGACCTCCAGGGCTAACAGGCTGACCTCCAGGGCTGGCAGGCTGACCTCCAGGGCTGGAAGGCAGGATGGCAGACCTCCAGGGCAGGCAGGCAGGCAGGCAGGCAGGCAGGCAGACCTCCAGGGCTGGCAGGGAGACCTCCAGGGCTGGCAGGCAGGCAGGCAGGGCTGTGTGGCTGGGGAGGGCAGGCTGGCAGGCAGGTAGGCCGTGCTGCTGCCAGGGCTGGAAGGCTGACCTCCAGGGCAGGCAGGCAGGCAGACCTCCAGGGCAGGCAGGCAGGTAGGCCGTGCTGCTGCCAGGGCTGGCAGGCTGACCTCCAGGGCAGGCAGGCAGGCAGGCAGACCTCCAGGGCTGGCAGGCTGACCTCCAGGGCAGGCAGGCAGGCAGGCAGGCAGACCTCCAGGGCTAACAGGCTGACCTCCAGGGCTGGCAGGCTGACCTCCAGGGCTGGAAGGCAGGATGGCAGACCTCCAGGGCAGGCAGGCAGGCAGGCAGGCAGGCAGGCAGACCTCCAGGGCTGGCAGGGAGACCTCCAGGGCTGGCAGGCAGGCAGGCAGGGCTGTGTGGCTGGGGAGGGCAGGCTGGCAGGCAGGTAGGCCGTGCTGCTGCCAGGGCTGGAAGGCTGACCTCCAGGGCAGGCAGGCAGGCAGACCTCCAGGGCAGGCAGGCAGGTAGGCCGTGCTGCTGCCAGGGCTGGCAGGCTGACCTCCAGGGCAGGCAGGCAGGCAGGCAGACCTCCAGGGCTGGCAGGCTGACCTCCAGGGCAGGCAGGCAGGCAGGCAGGCAGACCTCCAGGGCTAACAGGCTGACCTCCAGGGCTGGCAGGCTGACCTCCAGGGCTGGAAGGCAGGATGGCAGACCTCCAGGGCAGGCAGGCAGGCAGGCAGGCAGGCAGGCAGACCTCCAGGGCTGGCAGGGAGACCTCCAGGGCTGGCAGGCAGGCAGGCAGGGCTGTGTGGCTGGGGAGGGCAGGCTGGCAGGCAGGTAGGCCGTGCTGCTGCCAGGGCTGGAAGGCTGACCTCCAGGGCAGGCAGGCAGGCAGACCTCGAGGGCAGGCAGGCAGGTAGGCCGTGCTGCTACCAGGGCAGGCAGGCAGACCTCCAGGGCTAACAGGCTGACCTCCAGGGCAGGCAGTGCTGCTACCAGGGCTGGATAGCAGACCTCCAGGGCTGGATAGCAGACCTCCAGGGCTAACAGGCAGACCTCCAGGGCTGGCAGGCAGGCAGGCAGACCTCCAGGGCAGGCAGTGCTGCTACCAGGGCTGGATAGCAGACCTCCAGGGCAGGCAGTGCTGCTACCAGGGCAGGCAGTGCTGCTGCCAGGGCTGGATGGCAGGCAGGCAGACCTCCAGGGCTAACAGGCTGACCTCCAGGGCAGGCAGGCAGACCTCCAGGGCTAACAGGCTGACCTCCAGGGCAGGCAGTGCTGCTACCAGGGCAGGCAGGCTGTCCTCCAGGGCTGGATAGCAGACCTCCAGGGCAGGCAGTGCTGCCACCAGGGCAGGCAGGCTGTCCTCCAGGGCTGGATAGCAGACCTCCAGGGCAGGCAGTGCTGCTACCAGGGCAGGCAGGCTGTCCTCCAGGGCTGGATAGCAGACCTCCAGGGCAGGCAGTGCTGCTACCAGGGCAGGCAGTGCTGCTGCCAGGGCTGGATGGCAGGCAGGCAGACCTCCAGGGCTGGATAGCAGACCTCCAGGGCTAACAGGCTGACCTCCAGGGCTGGCAGGCTGACCTCCAGGGCTGGAAGGCAGGATGGCAGACCTCCAGGGCAGGCAGGCAGGCAGGCAGGCAGGCAGGCAGACCTCCAGGGCTGGCAGGGAGACCTCCAGGGCTGGCAGGCAGGCAGGCAGGGCTGTGTGGCTGGGGAGGGCAGGCTGGCAGGCAGGTAGGCCGTGCTGCTGCCAGGGCTGGAAGGCTGACCTCCAGGGCAGGCAGGCAGGCAGACCTCGAGGGCAGGCAGGCAGGTAGGCCGTGCTGCTACCAGGGCAGGCAGGCAGACCTCCAGGGCTAACAGGCTGACCTCCAGGGCAGGCAGTGCTGCTACCAGGGCTGGATAGCAGACCTCCAGGGCTGGATAGCAGACCTCCAGGGCTAACAGGCAGACCTCCAGGGCTGGCAGGCAGGCAGGCAGACCTCCAGGGCAGGCAGTGCTGCTACCAGGGCTGGATAGCAGACCTCCAGGGCAGGCAGTGCTGCTACCAGGGCAGGCAGTGCTGCTGCCAGGGCTGGATGGCAGGCAGGCAGACCTCCAGGGCTAACAGGCTGACCTCCAGGGCAGGCAGGCAGACCTCCAGGGCTAACAGGCTGACCTCCAGGGCAGGCAGTGCTGCTACCAGGGCAGGCAGGCTGTCCTCCAGGGCTGGATAGCAGACCTCCAGGGCAGGCAGTGCTGCCACCAGGGCAGGCAGGCTGTCCTCCAGGGCTAACAGGCAGACCTCCAGGGCTAACAGGCAGACCTCCAGGGCAGGCAGGCAGACCTCCAGGGCAGGCAGTGCTGCTACCAGGGCTGGATAGCAGACCTCCAGGGCTAACAGGCAGACCTCCAGGGCTGGCAGTGCTGCTACCAGGGCTGGATAGCAGACCTCCAGGGCTGGATAGCAGACCTCCAGGGCTAACAGGCAGACCTCCAGGGCAGGCAGGCAGACCTCCAGGGCTGGATAGCTGACCTCCAGGGCTGGATAGCAGACCTCCAGGGCTAACAGGCTGACCTCCAGGGCTAACAGGCAGACCTCCAGGGCAGGCAGGCAGACCTCCAGGGCAGGCAGTGCTGCTACCAGGGCTGGATAGCAGACCTCCAGGGCTAACAGGCAGACCTCCAGGGCTGGAAGGCAGGCAGTGCTGCTACCAGGGCAGGCAGGCTGTCCTCCAGGGCTGGAAGGCAGACCTCCAGGGCAGGCAGGCAGACCTCCAGGGCAGGCAGTGCTGCTACCAGGGCTGGATAGCAGACCTCCAGGGCTGGATAGCAGACCTCCAGGGCTAACAGGCAGACCTCCAGGGCTGGCAGGCTGACCTCCAGGGCAGGCAGGCAGGCAGGCAGACCTCCAGGGCTGGATAGCTGACCTCCAGGGCTGGATAGCAGACCTCCAGGGCTAACAGGCTGACCTCCAGGGCTAACAGGCAGACCTCCAGGGCAGGCAGGCAGACCTCCAGGGCAGGCAGTGCTGCTACCAGGGCTGGATAGCAGACCTCCAGGGCTAACAGGCAGACCTCCAGGGCTGGAAGGCAGGCAGTGCTGCTACCAGGGCAGGCAGGCTGTCCTCCAGGGCTGGAAGGCAGACCTCCAGGGCAGGCAGGCAGACCTCCAGGGCAGGCAGTGCTGCTACCAGGGCTGGATAGCAGACCTCCAGGGCTGGAAGGCAGGCAGGCAGACCTCCAGGGCAGGCAGTGCTGCTACCAGGGCTGGATAGCAGACCTCCAGGGCTGGAAGGCAGACCTCCAGGGCAGGCAGGCAGACCTCCAGGGCAGGCAGTGCTGCTACCAGGGCTGGATAGCAGACCTCCAGGGCTGGAAGGCAGGCAGGCAGACCTCCAGGGCAGGCAGTGCTGCTACCAGGGCTGGATAGCAGACCTCCAGGGCTAACAGGCAGACCTCCAGGGCAGGCAGTGCTGCTACCAGGGCTGGATAGCAGACCTCCAGGGCTAACAGGCAGACCTCCAGGGCTGGAAGGCAGGCAGTGCTGCTACCAGGGCAGGCAGGCTGTCCTCCAGGGCTGGAAGGCAGACCTCCAGGGCAGGCAGGCAGACCTCCAGGGCAGGCAGTGCTGCTACCAGGGCTGGATAGCAGACCTCCAGGGCTGGAAGGCAGGCAGGCAGACCTCCAGGGCAGGCAGTGCTGCTACCAGGGCTGGATAGCAGACCTCCAGGGCTAACAGGCAGACCTCCAGGGCTGGCAGTGCTGCTACCAGGGCTGGATAGCAGACCTCCAGGGCTGGATAGCAGACCTCCAGGGCTAACAGGCAGACCTCCAGGGCTGGCAGGCTGACCTCCAGGGCAGGCAGGCAGGCAGGCAGACCTCCAGGGCTGGATAGCTGACCTCCAGGGCTGGAAGGCAGACCTCCAGGGCTGGCAGGCTGACCTCCAGGGCAGGCAGGCCGGGCCCCCGGTGCTGCATCTCGGCCGCTGCCTGGGGCGGACCGGCCCGGGTGCCCTTGCGCTTTTTCGACACCAGGGGGCAGTTGGGTGCCATTCCGTCCCTCGTGTGGCGAAATGGCGGTACTGCACCTCCGCCTTTTTGCTGGAGAAAGTCCGCAGTCGGGACAATGCGCCACACGGTCCGTCGGCAGGAGGCCCGGGCCCGGGCACAACTCCCCGGTGGGGACGGACGCCGGGCTGGAGCTTCCCTTCAGCACACACACTCACTCACTCACTCTCTGACCGACCGACCGACCGACGGCTCCCAGCGCTCAGCCTGCAGGGCTACACACCCCGGTGGGTGCGGGCTCCGGGCTGGAGCTCTCCTTCAGCACACACACTCACTCTCTGACCGACCGAACGACCGACGGCTCCCAGCGCTCAGTCAGCAGGCCTACTCCTCCCCGGTGGGGACGGACGCCGGGCTGGAGCTTTCCTTCAGCACACACACTCACTGACTGACCGACCGACGGCTCCCAGCGCTCAGCCTGCAGGGCTACACACCCCGGTGGGTGCGGGCTCCGGGCTGGAGCTCTCCTTCAGCACACACACTCACTGACTGACCGACCGAACGACCGACGGCTCCCAGCGCTCAGCCTGCAGGGCTACACCTCCCCGGTGGGTGCGGGCTCCGGGCTGGAGCTTCCCTTCAGCACACACACTCACTCTCTGACCGACCGACCGACCGACGGCTCCCAGCGCTCAGCCTGCAGGGCTACACCTCCCCGGTGGGTGCGGGCTCCGGGCTGGAGCACACACACTCACTGACTGACCGACCGAACGACCGACGGCTCCCAGCGCTCAGCCTGCAGGGCTACACCTCCCCGGTGGGTGCGGGCTCCGGGCTGGAGCTCTCCTTCAGCACACACACTCACTCTCTGACCGACCGAACGACCGACGGCTCCCAGCGCTCAGTCAGCAGGCCTACACCTCCCCGGTGGGTGCGGGCTCCGGGCTGGAGCTTTCCTTCAGCACACACACTCACTGACTGACCGACCGAACGACCGACGGCTCCCAGCGCTCGGCCTGCAGGGCTACACCTCACCGGTGGGTGCGGGCTCCGCGCTGGAGCTTTCCTTCAGCACTCACTGACCGACGGCTCCCGGCGCTCAGCCTGCAGGGCTACACCTCCCCGGTGGGTGCGGGCTCCGCGCTGGAGCTTTCCTTCAGCACTCACTGACCGACGGCTCCCGGCGCTCAGCCTGCAGGGCTACACCTCCCCGGTGGGTGCGGGCTCCGCGCTGGAGCTTTCCTTCAGCACTCACTGACCGACGGCTCCCGGCGCTCAGCCTGCAGGGCTACACCTCCCCGGTGGGTGCGGGCTCCGCGCTGGAGCTTTCCTTCAGCACTCACTGACCGACGGCTCCCGGCGCTCAGCCTGCAGGGCTACACCTCCCCGGTGGGTGCGGGCTCCGCGCTGGAGCTTTCCTTCAGCACTCACTGACCGACGGCTCCCGGCGCTCAGCCTGCAGGGCTACACCTCCCCGGTGGGTGCGGGCTCCGCGCTGGAGCTTTCCTTCAGCACTCACTGACCGACGGCTCCCGGCGCTCAGCCTGCAGGGCTACACCTCCCCGGTGTGTGCGGGCTCCGCGCTGGAGCTTTCCTTCAGCACTCACTGACCGACGGCTCCCGGCGCTCAGCCTGCAGGGCTACACCTCCCCGGTGGGTGCGGGCTCCGCGCTGGAGCTTTCCTTCAGCACTCACTGACCGACGGCTCCCGGCGCTCAGCCTGCAGGGCTACACCTCCCCGGTGGGTGCGGGCTCCGCGCTGGAGCTTTCCTTCAGCACTCACTGACCGACGGCTCCCGGCGCTCAGCCTGCAGGGCTACACCTCCCCGGTGGGTGCGGGCTCCGCGCTGGAGCTTTCCTTCAGCACTCACTGACCGACGGCTCCCGGCGCTCAGCCTGCAGGGCTACACCTCCCCGGTGGGTGCGGGCTCCGCGCTGGAGCTTTCCTTCAGCACTCACTGACCGACGGCTCCCGGCGCTCAGCCTGCAGGGCTACACCTCCCCGGTGGGTGCGGGCTCCGCGCTGGAGCTTTCCTTCAGCACTCACTGACCGACGGCTCCCGGCGCTCAGCCTGCAGGGCTACACCTCCCCGGTGGGTGCGGGCTCCGCGCTGGAGCTTTCCTTCAGCACTCACTGACCGACGGCTCCCGGCTCCCAGCGCTCCGTCAGCAGGAGGCCCGGGCCCGGGCTCGCTCCGGCCCCCTCGCGCCTGGTCACCCAACTCCCCTTCTATCCCTATGGGGGGGGGACGGGGACATCGAAAACGCTCCCATCGCCGCCGAGGCACGCTGCGGGGACTCTCCCTACCATCGCCCCATGCTTCCTTTGAAGAATATATGACGTTTTTCAATTTTCACCGACATTTGAAAATCAAAACTTCAGAACATTTCATAGTTATTCTCAATGGGTTGTCTAGGGGCACACATCTCTAAACTGGGGGAAATGCTCAAAATGATTAAAAAGAAAAACAATGCCCCCAGACCCGGGGGGCTGATAGCTGGGAGCCCCCTGAGCACAGCCCCGGTGTTAGTTTTCGGAGAAATGCCCCCGTTGATTTGTTATGATTTTTTTTCCGCCGGCCGCCTGGTCGCCCTAATGTAAAGTCAATGGGAGTGAGGAGATAGAATATTTTTCAAAGTTTTTCACTCGGCCGTCTGGTCCCCTGACTCGAAAATTTTAAAGTGCTCCCATCGGTCCCGGGATAGGGTGGCTGATAGCTGGGAGCCCCCTGAGCACAGCCCCGGTGTTAGTTTTCGGAGAAATGCCCCCGTTGATTTGTTATGATTTTTTTTCCGCCGGCCGCCTGGTCGCCCTAATGTAAAGTCAATGGGAGTGAGGAGATAGAATATTTTTCAAAGTTTTTCACTCGGCCGTCTGGTCCCCTGACTCGAAAATTTTAAAGTGCTCCCATCGGTCCCGGGATAGGGTGGCTGATAGCTGGGAGCCCCCTGAGCACAGCCCCGGTGTTAGTTTTCGGAGAAATGCCCCCGTTGATTTGTTATGATTTTTTTTCCGCCGGCCGCCTGGTCGCCCTAATGTAAAGTCAATGGGAGTGAGGAGATAGAATATTTTTCAAAGTTTTTCACTCGGCCGTCTGGTCCCCTGACTCGAAAATTTTAAAGTGCTCCCATCGGTCCCAGACCCGGGTGGCCACGAGGTGGGACCCCCCTGAGCACTGCCCCGGTGTTAGTTTTCGGAGAAATGCCCCCGTTGATTTGTTATGATTTTTTTTCCGCCGGCCGCCTGGTCGCCCTAATGTAAAGTCAATGGGAGTGAGGAGATAGAATATTTTTCAAAGTTTTTCACTCGGCCGTCTGGTCCCCTGACTCGAAAATTTTAAAGTGCTCCCATCGGTCCCGGGATAGGGTGGCTGATAGCTGGGAGCCCCCTGAGCACAGCCCCGGTGTTAGTTTTCGGAGAAATGCCCCCGTTGATTTGTTATGATTTTTTTTCCGCCGGCCGCCTGGTCGCCCTAATGTAAAGTCAATGGGAGTGAGGAGATAGAATATTTTTCAAAGTTTTTCACTCGGCCGTCTGGTCCCCTGACTCGAAAATTTTAAAGTGCTCCCATCGGTCCCAGACCCGGGTGGCCACGAGGTGGGACCCCCCTGAGCACTGCCCCGGTGTTAGTTTTCGGAGAAATGCCCCCGTTGATTTGTTATGATTTTTTTTCCGCCGGCCGCCTGGTCGCCCTAATGTAAAGTCAATGGGAGTGAGGAGATAGAATATTTTTCAAAGTTTTTCACTCGGCCGTCTGGTCCCCTGACTCGAAAATTTTAAAGTGCTCCCATCGGTCCCAGACCCGGGTGGCCACGAGGTGGGACCCCCCTGAGCACTGCCCCGGTGTTAGTTTTCGGAGAAATGCCCCCGTTGATTTGTTATGATCCGTAGTTGCCGGCCGGCCGCCCGGCATTGCTCTATCGGATGGAGCGTGGGCTGGCTATGGGAGATTTAGCGATTTTCGGAACCGGCCCCGATCGCCCCCCAAACCGGGTGGCCACGAGGTGGGACCCCCCTGAGCACTGCCCCGGTGTTAGTTTTCGGAGAAATGCCCCCGTTGATTTGTTATGATCCGTAGTTGCCGGCCGGCCGCCCGGCATTGCTCTATCGGATGGAGCGTGGGCTGGCTATGGGAGATTTAGCGATTTTCGGAACCGGCCCCGATCGCCCCCCAAACCGGGTGGCCACGAGGTGGGACCCCCCTGAGCACTGCCCCGGTGTTAGTTTTCCGAGAAATGCCCCCGTTGATTTGTTATGATCCGTAGTTGCCGGCCGGCCGCCCGGCAGTGCTCTATCGGATGGAGCGTGGGCTGGCTATGGGAGATTTAGCGATTTTCGGAACCGGCCCCGATCGCCCCCCAAACCGGGTGGCCACGAGGTGGGACCCCCCTGAGCACTGCCCCGGTGTTAGTTTTCCGAGAAATGCCCCCGTTGATTTGTTATGATCCGTAGTTGCCGGCCGGCCGCCCGGCAGTGCTCTATCGGATGGAGCGTGGGCTGGCTATGGGAGATTTAGCGATTTTCGGAACCGGCCCCGATCGCCCCCCAAACCGGGTGGCCACGAGGTGGGACCCCCCTGAGCACTGCCCCGGTGTTAGTTTTCGGAGAAATGCCCCCGTTGATTTGTTATGATCCGTAGTTGCCGGCCGGCCGCCCGGCAGTGCTCTATCGGATGGAGCGTGGGCTGGCTATGGGAGATTTAGCGATTTTCGGAACCGGCCCCGATCGCCCCCCAAACCGGGTGGCCACGAGGTGGGACCCCCCTGAGCACTGCCCCGGTGTTAGTTTTCGGAGAAATGCCCCCGTTGATTTGTTATGATCCGTAGTTGCCGGCCGGCCGCCCGGCAGTGCTCTATCGGATGGAGCGTGGGCTGGCTATGGGAGATTTAGCGATTTTCGGAACCGGCCCCGATCGCCCCCCAAACCGGGTGGCCACGAGGTGGGACCCCCCTGAGCACTGCCCCGGTGTTAGTTTTCCGAGAAATGCCCCCGTTGATTTGTTATGATCCGTAGTTGCCGGCCGGCCGCCCGGCAGTGCTCTATCGGATGGAGCGTGGGCTGGCTATGGGAGATTTAGCGATTTTCGGAACCGGCCCCGATCGCCCCCCAAACCGGGTGGCCACGAGGTGGGACCCCCCTGAGCACTGCCCCGGTGTTAGTTTTCCGAGAAATGCCCCCGTTGATTTGTTATGATCCGTAGTTGCCGGCCGGCCGCCCGGCAGTGCTCTATCGGATGGAGCGTGGGCTGGCTATGGGAGATTTAGCGATTTTCGGAACCGGCCCCGATCGCCCCCCAAACCGGGTGGCCACGAGGTGGGACCCCCCTGAGCACTGCCCCGGTGTTAGTTTTCCGAGAAATGCCCCCGTTGATTTGTTATGATCCGTAGTTGCCGGCCGGCCGCCCGGCAGTGCTCTATCGGATGGAGCGTGGGCTGGCTATGGGAGATTTAGCGATTTTCGGAACCGGCCCCGATCGCCCCCCAAACCGGGTGGCCACGAGGTGGGACCCCCCTGAGCACTGCCCCGGTGTTAGTTTTCGGAGAAATGCCCCCGTTGATTTGTTATGATCCGTAGTTGCCGGCCGGCCGCCCGGCAGTGCTCTATCGGATGGAGCGTGGGCTGGCTATGGGAGATTTAGCGATTTTCGGAACCGGCCCCGATCGCCCCCCAAACCGGGTGGCCACGAGGTGGGACCCCCCTGAGCACTGCCCCGGTGTTAGTTTTCGGAGAAATGCCCCCGTTGATTTGTTATGATCCGTAGTTGCCGGCCGGCCGCCCGGCATTGCTCTATCGGATGGAGCGTGGGCTGGCTATGGGAGATTTAGCGATTTTCGGAACCGGCCCCGATCGCCCCCCAAACCGGGTGGCCACGAGGTGGGACCCCCCTGAGCACTGCCCCGGTGTTAGTTTTCGGAGAAATGCCCCCGTTGATTTGTTACGATTATTTTTCGCCCAGGCGATGTGCCTTTTCATTTTGTTTTGCACTTTCCTTCATTCCTTGGTGCATGCTACCATCTAACGGACACATTTCGGTACTGCAGTTTGAAAGTAATTTCCCCGTCTAGGGATCTCTCTCTCGTCTAGGGACACTGCTGTACACACACACACACACACACACACACACACACACACACACACACACACACACACACACACACAGTGAGAGAGAGGGAGAGATAGAGAGAGAGAGAGGTGGAGAGGGAGAGAGAGGTGGAGATAGAGAGATGGAGATAGAGATGGAGATAGAGAGAGATGGAGATAGAGAGAGAGATGGAGATGGAGAGAGAGATGGTGATAGAGAGATAGAGATAGAGAGAGAGATGGTGATAGAGAGAGAGATGGTGATAGAGAGATGGAGATAGAGAGAGAGATGGTGATAGAGAGAGAGTCGTCACACTCTGGAACAAACTCCCCAGAAGCTGAAAGTTGGGGAACATTATGATGATCTTTATTTCTTGGCAGATAATAAATGATGATCTTACAGAGGGCGACTTACAACACCAGTGCAAACATACAGCGAAGGACAAGGCATCAATCGCGACAGAATCCCTTGAGTTAAAGCAGCAGATTCAGAATAACACACGTCAAAACAGACTGGAGACTAAAACGAGCACGAAAGGTGTCGAATATGTGGCCTCCTCTCGCTTGTAAACTCTCTCGTGTTCCTGTCGATGGGGTCGGCGGCTCGGGGCAGCGGCCTAGCAGCAGCAGGCAGGCCACCCGGCTGCCTGGGGCTGACCTCCGGGGCAGGCAGGCAGGCTGACCTCCAGGGCAGGCAGGCAGGCAGGCAGGCAGACCTCCAGGGCTAACAGGCTGACCTCCAGGGCTGGCAGGCTGACCTCCAGGGCTGGAAGGCAGGATGGCAGACCTCCAGGGCAGGCAGGCAGGCAGGCAGGCAGGCAGGCAGACCTCCAGGGCTGGCAGGGAGACCTCCAGGGCTGGCAGGCAGGCAGGCAGGGCTGTGTGGCTGGGGAGGGCAGGCTGGCAGGCAGGTAGGCCGTGCTGCTGCCAGGGCTGGAAGGCTGACCTCCAGGGCAGGCAGGCAGGCAGACCTCCAGGGCAGGCAGGCAGGTAGGCCGTGCTGCTGCCAGGGCTGGCAGGCTGACCTCCAGGGCAGGCAGGCAGGCAGGCAGACCTCCAGGGCTGGCAGGCTGACCTCCAGGGCAGGCAGGCAGGCAGGCAGGCAGACCTCCAGGGCTAACAGGCTGACCTCCAGGGCTGGCAGGCTGACCTCCAGGGCTGGAAGGCAGGATGGCAGACCTCCAGGGCAGGCAGGCAGGCAGGCAGGCAGGCAGGCAGACCTCCAGGGCTGGCAGGGAGACCTCCAGGGCTGGCAGGCAGGCAGGCAGGGCTGTGTGGCTGGGGAGGGCAGGCTGGCAGGCAGGTAGGCCGTGCTGCTGCCAGGGCTGGAAGGCTGACCTCCAGGGCAGGCAGGCAGGCAGACCTCCAGGGCAGGCAGGCAGGTAGGCCGTGCTGCTGCCAGGGCTGGCAGGCTGACCTCCAGGGCAGGCAGGCAGGCAGGCAGACCTCCAGGGCTGGCAGGCTGACCTCCAGGGCAGGCAGGCAGGCAGGCAGGCAGACCTCCAGGGCTAACAGGCTGACCTCCAGGGCTGGCAGGCTGACCTCCAGGGCTGGAAGGCAGGATGGCAGACCTCCAGGGCAGGCAGGCAGGCAGGCAGGCAGGCAGGCAGACCTCCAGGGCTGGCAGGGAGACCTCCAGGGCTGGCAGGCAGGCAGGCAGGGCTGTGTGGCTGGGGAGGGCAGGCTGGCAGGCAGGTAGGCCGTGCTGCTGCCAGGGCTGGAAGGCTGACCTCCAGGGCAGGCAGGCAGGCAGACCTCGAGGGCAGGCAGGCAGGTAGGCCGTGCTGCTACCAGGGCAGGCAGGCAGACCTCCAGGGCTAACAGGCTGACCTCCAGGGCAGGCAGTGCTGCTACCAGGGCTGGATAGCAGACCTCCAGGGCTGGATAGCAGACCTCCAGGGCTAACAGGCAGACCTCCAGGGCTGGCAGGCAGGCAGGCAGACCTCCAGGGCAGGCAGTGCTGCTACCAGGGCTGGATAGCAGACCTCCAGGGCAGGCAGTGCTGCTACCAGGGCAGGCAGTGCTGCTGCCAGGGCTGGATGGCAGGCAGGCAGACCTCCAGGGCTAACAGGCTGACCTCCAGGGCAGGCAGGCAGACCTCCAGGGCTAACAGGCTGACCTCCAGGGCAGGCAGTGCTGCTACCAGGGCAGGCAGGCTGTCCTCCAGGGCTGGATAGCAGACCTCCAGGGCAGGCAGTGCTGCCACCAGGGCAGGCAGGCTGTCCTCCAGGGCTGGATAGCAGACCTCCAGGGCAGGCAGTGCTGCTACCAGGGCAGGCAGGCTGTCCTCCAGGGCTGGATAGCAGACCTCCAGGGCAGGCAGTGCTGCTACCAGGGCAGGCAGTGCTGCTGCCAGGGCTGGATGGCAGGCAGGCAGACCTCCAGGGCTGGATAGCAGACCTCCAGGGCTAACAGGCTGACCTCCAGGGCTGGCAGGCTGACCTCCAGGGCTGGAAGGCAGGATGGCAGACCTCCAGGGCAGGCAGGCAGGCAGGCAGGCAGGCAGGCAGACCTCCAGGGCTGGCAGGGAGACCTCCAGGGCTGGCAGGCAGGCAGGCAGGGCTGTGTGGCTGGGGAGGGCAGGCTGGCAGGCAGGTAGGCCGTGCTGCTGCCAGGGCTGGAAGGCTGACCTCCAGGGCAGGCAGGCAGGCAGACCTCGAGGGCAGGCAGGCAGGTAGGCCGTGCTGCTACCAGGGCAGGCAGGCAGACCTCCAGGGCTAACAGGCTGACCTCCAGGGCAGGCAGTGCTGCTACCAGGGCTGGATAGCAGACCTCCAGGGCTGGATAGCAGACCTCCAGGGCTAACAGGCAGACCTCCAGGGCTGGCAGGCAGGCAGGCAGACCTCCAGGGCAGGCAGTGCTGCTACCAGGGCTGGATAGCAGACCTCCAGGGCAGGCAGTGCTGCTACCAGGGCAGGCAGTGCTGCTGCCAGGGCTGGATGGCAGGCAGGCAGACCTCCAGGGCTAACAGGCTGACCTCCAGGGCAGGCAGGCAGACCTCCAGGGCTAACAGGCTGACCTCCAGGGCAGGCAGTGCTGCTACCAGGGCAGGCAGGCTGTCCTCCAGGGCTGGATAGCAGACCTCCAGGGCAGGCAGTGCTGCCACCAGGGCAGGCAGGCTGTCCTCCAGGGCTAACAGGCAGACCTCCAGGGCTAACAGGCAGACCTCCAGGGCAGGCAGGCAGACCTCCAGGGCAGGCAGTGCTGCTACCAGGGCTGGATAGCAGACCTCCAGGGCTAACAGGCAGACCTCCAGGGCTGGCAGTGCTGCTACCAGGGCTGGATAGCAGACCTCCAGGGCTGGATAGCAGACCTCCAGGGCTAACAGGCAGACCTCCAGGGCAGGCAGGCAGACCTCCAGGGCTGGATAGCTGACCTCCAGGGCTGGATAGCAGACCTCCAGGGCTAACAGGCTGACCTCCAGGGCTAACAGGCAGACCTCCAGGGCAGGCAGGCAGACCTCCAGGGCAGGCAGTGCTGCTACCAGGGCTGGATAGCAGACCTCCAGGGCTAACAGGCAGACCTCCAGGGCTGGAAGGCAGGCAGTGCTGCTACCAGGGCAGGCAGGCTGTCCTCCAGGGCTGGAAGGCAGACCTCCAGGGCAGGCAGGCAGACCTCCAGGGCAGGCAGTGCTGCTACCAGGGCTGGATAGCAGACCTCCAGGGCTGGATAGCAGACCTCCAGGGCTAACAGGCAGACCTCCAGGGCTGGCAGGCTGACCTCCAGGGCAGGCAGGCAGGCAGGCAGACCTCCAGGGCTGGATAGCTGACCTCCAGGGCTGGATAGCAGACCTCCAGGGCTAACAGGCTGACCTCCAGGGCTAACAGGCAGACCTCCAGGGCAGGCAGGCAGACCTCCAGGGCAGGCAGTGCTGCTACCAGGGCTGGATAGCAGACCTCCAGGGCTAACAGGCAGACCTCCAGGGCTGGAAGGCAGGCAGTGCTGCTACCAGGGCAGGCAGGCTGTCCTCCAGGGCTGGAAGGCAGACCTCCAGGGCAGGCAGGCAGACCTCCAGGGCAGGCAGTGCTGCTACCAGGGCTGGATAGCAGACCTCCAGGGCTGGAAGGCAGGCAGGCAGACCTCCAGGGCAGGCAGTGCTGCTACCAGGGCTGGATAGCAGACCTCCAGGGCTGGAAGGCAGACCTCCAGGGCAGGCAGGCAGACCTCCAGGGCAGGCAGTGCTGCTACCAGGGCTGGATAGCAGACCTCCAGGGCTGGAAGGCAGGCAGGCAGACCTCCAGGGCAGGCAGTGCTGCTACCAGGGCTGGATAGCAGACCTCCAGGGCTAACAGGCAGACCTCCAGGGCAGGCAGTGCTGCTACCAGGGCTGGATAGCAGACCTCCAGGGCTAACAGGCAGACCTCCAGGGCTGGAAGGCAGGCAGTGCTGCTACCAGGGCAGGCAGGCTGTCCTCCAGGGCTGGAAGGCAGACCTCCAGGGCAGGCAGGCAGACCTCCAGGGCAGGCAGTGCTGCTACCAGGGCTGGATAGCAGACCTCCAGGGCTGGAAGGCAGGCAGGCAGACCTCCAGGGCAGGCAGTGCTGCTACCAGGGCTGGATAGCAGACCTCCAGGGCTAACAGGCAGACCTCCAGGGCTGGCAGTGCTGCTACCAGGGCTGGATAGCAGACCTCCAGGGCTGGATAGCAGACCTCCAGGGCTAACAGGCAGACCTCCAGGGCTGGCAGGCTGACCTCCAGGGCAGGCAGGCAGGCAGGCAGACCTCCAGGGCTGGATAGCTGACCTCCAGGGCTGGAAGGCAGACCTCCAGGGCTGGCAGGCTGACCTCCAGGGCAGGCAGGCCGGGCCCCCGGTGCTGCATCTCGGCCGCTGCCTGGGGCGGACCGGCCCGGGTGCCCTTGCGCTTTTTCGACACCAGGGGGCAGTTGGGTGCCATTCCGTCCCTCGTGTGGCGAAATGGCGGTACTGCACCTCCGCCTTTTTGCTGGAGAAAGTCCGCAGTCGGGACAATGCGCCACACGGTCCGTCGGCAGGAGGCCCGGGCCCGGGCACAACTCCCCGGTGGGGACGGACGCCGGGCTGGAGCTTCCCTTCAGCACACACACTCACTCACTCACTCTCTGACCGACCGACCGACCGACGGCTCCCAGCGCTCAGCCTGCAGGGCTACACACCCCGGTGGGTGCGGGCTCCGGGCTGGAGCTCTCCTTCAGCACACACACTCACTCTCTGACCGACCGAACGACCGACGGCTCCCAGCGCTCAGTCAGCAGGCCTACTCCTCCCCGGTGGGGACGGACGCCGGGCTGGAGCTTTCCTTCAGCACACACACTCACTGACTGACCGACCGACGGCTCCCAGCGCTCAGCCTGCAGGGCTACACACCCCGGTGGGTGCGGGCTCCGGGCTGGAGCTCTCCTTCAGCACACACACTCACTGACTGACCGACCGAACGACCGACGGCTCCCAGCGCTCAGCCTGCAGGGCTACACCTCCCCGGTGGGTGCGGGCTCCGGGCTGGAGCTTCCCTTCAGCACACACACTCACTCTCTGACCGACCGACCGACCGACGGCTCCCAGCGCTCAGCCTGCAGGGCTACACCTCCCCGGTGGGTGCGGGCTCCGGGCTGGAGCACACACACTCACTGACTGACCGACCGAACGACCGACGGCTCCCAGCGCTCAGCCTGCAGGGCTACACCTCCCCGGTGGGTGCGGGCTCCGGGCTGGAGCTCTCCTTCAGCACACACACTCACTCTCTGACCGACCGAACGACCGACGGCTCCCAGCGCTCAGTCAGCAGGCCTACACCTCCCCGGTGGGTGCGGGCTCCGGGCTGGAGCTTTCCTTCAGCACACACACTCACTGACTGACCGACCGAACGACCGACGGCTCCCAGCGCTCGGCCTGCAGGGCTACACCTCACCGGTGGGTGCGGGCTCCGCGCTGGAGCTTTCCTTCAGCACTCACTGACCGACGGCTCCCGGCGCTCAGCCTGCAGGGCTACACCTCCCCGGTGGGTGCGGGCTCCGCGCTGGAGCTTTCCTTCAGCACTCACTGACCGACGGCTCCCGGCGCTCAGCCTGCAGGGCTACACCTCCCCGGTGGGTGCGGGCTCCGCGCTGGAGCTTTCCTTCAGCACTCACTGACCGACGGCTCCCGGCGCTCAGCCTGCAGGGCTACACCTCCCCGGTGGGTGCGGGCTCCGCGCTGGAGCTTTCCTTCAGCACTCACTGACCGACGGCTCCCGGCGCTCAGCCTGCAGGGCTACACCTCCCCGGTGGGTGCGGGCTCCGCGCTGGAGCTTTCCTTCAGCACTCACTGACCGACGGCTCCCGGCGCTCAGCCTGCAGGGCTACACCTCCCCGGTGGGTGCGGGCTCCGCGCTGGAGCTTTCCTTCAGCACTCACTGACCGACGGCTCCCGGCGCTCAGCCTGCAGGGCTACACCTCCCCGGTGTGTGCGGGCTCCGCGCTGGAGCTTTCCTTCAGCACTCACTGACCGACGGCTCCCGGCGCTCAGCCTGCAGGGCTACACCTCCCCGGTGGGTGCGGGCTCCGCGCTGGAGCTTTCCTTCAGCACTCACTGACCGACGGCTCCCGGCGCTCAGCCTGCAGGGCTACACCTCCCCGGTGGGTGCGGGCTCCGCGCTGGAGCTTTCCTTCAGCACTCACTGACCGACGGCTCCCGGCGCTCAGCCTGCAGGGCTACACCTCCCCGGTGGGTGCGGGCTCCGCGCTGGAGCTTTCCTTCAGCACTCACTGACCGACGGCTCCCGGCGCTCAGCCTGCAGGGCTACACCTCCCCGGTGGGTGCGGGCTCCGCGCTGGAGCTTTCCTTCAGCACTCACTGACCGACGGCTCCCGGCGCTCAGCCTGCAGGGCTACACCTCCCCGGTGGGTGCGGGCTCCGCGCTGGAGCTTTCCTTCAGCACTCACTGACCGACGGCTCCCGGCGCTCAGCCTGCAGGGCTACACCTCCCCGGTGGGTGCGGGCTCCGCGCTGGAGCTTTCCTTCAGCACTCACTGACCGACGGCTCCCGGCGCTCAGCCTGCAGGGCTACACCTCCCCGGTGGGTGCGGGCTCCGCGCTGGAGCTTTCCTTCAGCACTCACTGACCGACGGCTCCCGGCGCTCAGCCTGCAGGGCTACACCTCCCCGGTGGGTGCGGGCTCCGCGCTGGAGCTTTCCTTCAGCACTCACTGACCGACGGCTCCCGGCGCTCAGCCTGCAGGGCTACACCTCCCCGGTGGGTGCGGGCTCCGCGCTGGAGCTTTCCTTCAGCACTCACTGACCGACGGCTCCCGGCTCCCAGCGCTCCGTCAGCAGGAGGCCCGGGCCCGGGCTCGCTCCGGCCCCCTCGCGCCTGGTCACCCAACTCCCCTTCTATCCCTATGGGGGGGGGACGGGGACATCGAAAACGCTCCCATCGCCGCCGAGGCACGCTGCGGGGACTCTCCCTACCATCGCCCCATGCTTCCTTTGAAGAATATATGACGTTTTTCAATTTTCACCGACATTTGAAAATCAAAACTTCAGAACATTTCATAGTTATTCTCAATGGGTTGTCTAGGGGCACACATCTCTAAACTGGGGGAAATGCTCAAAATGATTAAAAAGAAAAACAATGCCCCCAGACCCGGGGGGCTGATAGCTGGGAGCCCCCTGAGCACAGCCCCGGTGTTAGTTTTCGGAGAAATGCCCCCGTTGATTTGTTATGATTTTTTTTCCGCCGGCCGCCTGGTCGCCCTAATGTAAAGTCAATGGGAGTGAGGAGATAGAATATTTTTCAAAGTTTTTCACTCGGCCGTCTGGTCCCCTGACTCGAAAATTTTAAAGTGCTCCCATCGGTCCCGGGATAGGGTGGCTGATAGCTGGGAGCCCCCTGAGCACAGCCCCGGTGTTAGTTTTCGGAGAAATGCCCCCGTTGATTTGTTATGATTTTTTTTCCGCCGGCCGCCTGGTCGCCCTAATGTAAAGTCAATGGGAGTGAGGAGATAGAATATTTTTCAAAGTTTTTCACTCGGCCGTCTGGTCCCCTGACTCGAAAATTTTAAAGTGCTCCCATCGGTCCCGGGATAGGGTGGCTGATAGCTGGGAGCCCCCTGAGCACAGCCCCGGTGTTAGTTTTCGGAGAAATGCCCCCGTTGATTTGTTATGATTTTTTTTCCGCCGGCCGCCTGGTCGCCCTAATGTAAAGTCAATGGGAGTGAGGAGATAGAATATTTTTCAAAGTTTTTCACTCGGCCGTCTGGTCCCCTGACTCGAAAATTTTAAAGTGCTCCCATCGGTCCCAGACCCGGGTGGCCACGAGGTGGGACCCCCCTGAGCACTGCCCCGGTGTTAGTTTTCGGAGAAATGCCCCCGTTGATTTGTTATGATTTTTTTTCCGCCGGCCGCCTGGTCGCCCTAATGTAAAGTCAATGGGAGTGAGGAGATAGAATATTTTTCAAAGTTTTTCACTCGGCCGTCTGGTCCCCTGACTCGAAAATTTTAAAGTGCTCCCATCGGTCCCGGGATAGGGTGGCTGATAGCTGGGAGCCCCCTGAGCACAGCCCCGGTGTTAGTTTTCGGAGAAATGCCCCCGTTGATTTGTTATGATTTTTTTTCCGCCGGCCGCCTGGTCGCCCTAATGTAAAGTCAATGGGAGTGAGGAGATAGAATATTTTTCAAAGTTTTTCACTCGGCCGTCTGGTCCCCTGACTCGAAAATTTTAAAGTGCTCCCATCGGTCCCAGACCCGGGTGGCCACGAGGTGGGACCCCCCTGAGCACTGCCCCGGTGTTAGTTTTCGGAGAAATGCCCCCGTTGATTTGTTATGATTTTTTTTCCGCCGGCCGCCTGGTCGCCCTAATGTAAAGTCAATGGGAGTGAGGAGATAGAATATTTTTCAAAGTTTTTCACTCGGCCGTCTGGTCCCCTGACTCGAAAATTTTAAAGTGCTCCCATCGGTCCCAGACCCGGGTGGCCACGAGGTGGGACCCCCCTGAGCACTGCCCCGGTGTTAGTTTTCGGAGAAATGCCCCCGTTGATTTGTTATGATCCGTAGTTGCCGGCCGGCCGCCCGGCATTGCTCTATCGGATGGAGCGTGGGCTGGCTATGGGAGATTTAGCGATTTTCGGAACCGGCCCCGATCGCCCCCCAAACCGGGTGGCCACGAGGTGGGACCCCCCTGAGCACTGCCCCGGTGTTAGTTTTCGGAGAAATGCCCCCGTTGATTTGTTATGATCCGTAGTTGCCGGCCGGCCGCCCGGCATTGCTCTATCGGATGGAGCGTGGGCTGGCTATGGGAGATTTAGCGATTTTCGGAACCGGCCCCGATCGCCCCCCAAACCGGGTGGCCACGAGGTGGGACCCCCCTGAGCACTGCCCCGGTGTTAGTTTTCCGAGAAATGCCCCCGTTGATTTGTTATGATCCGTAGTTGCCGGCCGGCCGCCCGGCAGTGCTCTATCGGATGGAGCGTGGGCTGGCTATGGGAGATTTAGCGATTTTCGGAACCGGCCCCGATCGCCCCCCAAACCGGGTGGCCACGAGGTGGGACCCCCCTGAGCACTGCCCCGGTGTTAGTTTTCCGAGAAATGCCCCCGTTGATTTGTTATGATCCGTAGTTGCCGGCCGGCCGCCCGGCAGTGCTCTATCGGATGGAGCGTGGGCTGGCTATGGGAGATTTAGCGATTTTCGGAACCGGCCCCGATCGCCCCCCAAACCGGGTGGCCACGAGGTGGGACCCCCCTGAGCACTGCCCCGGTGTTAGTTTTCGGAGAAATGCCCCCGTTGATTTGTTATGATCCGTAGTTGCCGGCCGGCCGCCCGGCAGTGCTCTATCGGATGGAGCGTGGGCTGGCTATGGGAGATTTAGCGATTTTCGGAACCGGCCCCGATCGCCCCCCAAACCGGGTGGCCACGAGGTGGGACCCCCCTGAGCACTGCCCCGGTGTTAGTTTTCGGAGAAATGCCCCCGTTGATTTGTTATGATCCGTAGTTGCCGGCCGGCCGCCCGGCAGTGCTCTATCGGATGGAGCGTGGGCTGGCTATGGGAGATTTAGCGATTTTCGGAACCGGCCCCGATCGCCCCCCAAACCGGGTGGCCACGAGGTGGGACCCCCCTGAGCACTGCCCCGGTGTTAGTTTTCCGAGAAATGCCCCCGTTGATTTGTTATGATCCGTAGTTGCCGGCCGGCCGCCCGGCAGTGCTCTATCGGATGGAGCGTGGGCTGGCTATGGGAGATTTAGCGATTTTCGGAACCGGCCCCGATCGCCCCCCAAACCGGGTGGCCACGAGGTGGGACCCCCCTGAGCACTGCCCCGGTGTTAGTTTTCCGAGAAATGCCCCCGTTGATTTGTTATGATCCGTAGTTGCCGGCCGGCCGCCCGGCAGTGCTCTATCGGATGGAGCGTGGGCTGGCTATGGGAGATTTAGCGATTTTCGGAACCGGCCCCGATCGCCCCCCAAACCGGGTGGCCACGAGGTGGGACCCCCCTGAGCACTGCCCCGGTGTTAGTTTTCCGAGAAATGCCCCCGTTGATTTGTTATGATCCGTAGTTGCCGGCCGGCCGCCCGGCAGTGCTCTATCGGATGGAGCGTGGGCTGGCTATGGGAGATTTAGCGATTTTCGGAACCGGCCCCGATCGCCCCCCAAACCGGGTGGCCACGAGGTGGGACCCCCCTGAGCACTGCCCCGGTGTTAGTTTTCGGAGAAATGCCCCCGTTGATTTGTTATGATCCGTAGTTGCCGGCCGGCCGCCCGGCAGTGCTCTATCGGATGGAGCGTGGGCTGGCTATGGGAGATTTAGCGATTTTCGGAACCGGCCCCGATCGCCCCCCAAACCGGGTGGCCACGAGGTGGGACCCCCCTGAGCACTGCCCCGGTGTTAGTTTTCGGAGAAATGCCCCCGTTGATTTGTTATGATCCGTAGTTGCCGGCCGGCCGCCCGGCATTGCTCTATCGGATGGAGCGTGGGCTGGCTATGGGAGATTTAGCGATTTTCGGAACCGGCCCCGATCGCCCCCCAAACCGGGTGGCCACGAGGTGGGACCCCCCTGAGCACTGCCCCGGTGTTAGTTTTCGGAGAAATGCCCCCGTTGATTTGTTACGATTATTTTTCGCCCAGGCGATGTGCCTTTTCATTTTGTTTTGCACTTTCCTTCATTCCTTGGTGCATGCTACCATCTAACGGACACATTTCGGTACTGCAGTTTGAAAGTAATTTCCCCGTCTAGGGATCTCTCTCTCGTCTAGGGACACTGCTGTACACACACACACACACACACACACACACACACACACACACACACACACACACACACACACACAGTGAGAGAGAGGGAGAGATAGAGAGAGAGAGAGGTGGAGAGGGAGAGAGAGGTGGAGATAGAGAGATGGAGATAGAGATGGAGATAGAGAGAGATGGAGATAGAGAGAGAGATGGAGATGGAGAGAGAGATGGTGATAGAGAGATAGAGATAGAGAGAGAGATGGTGATAGAGAGAGAGATGGTGATAGAGAGATGGAGATAGAGAGAGAGATGGTGATAGAGAGAGAGTCGTCACACTCTGGAACAAACTCCCCAGAAGCTGAAAGTTGGGGAACATTATGATGATCTTTATTTCTTGGCAGATAATAAATGATGATCTTACAGAGGGCGACTTACAACACCAGTGCAAACATACAGCGAAGGACAAGGCATCAATCGCGACAGAATCCCTTGAGTTAAAGCAGCAGATTCAGAATAACACACGTCAAAACAGACTGGAGACTAAAACGAGCACGAAAGGTGTCGAATATGTGGCCTCCTCTCGCTTGTAAACTCTCTCGTGTTCCTGTCGATGGGGTCGGCGGCTCGGGGCAGCGGCCTAGCAGCAGCAGGCAGGCCACCCGGCTGCCTGGGGCTGACCTCCGGGGCAGGCAGGCAGGCTGACCTCCAGGGCAGGCAGGCAGGCAGGCAGGCAGACCTCCAGGGCTAACAGGCTGACCTCCAGGGCTGGCAGGCTGACCTCCAGGGCTGGAAGGCAGGATGGCAGACCTCCAGGGCAGGCAGGCAGGCAGGCAGGCAGGCAGGCAGACCTCCAGGGCTGGCAGGGAGACCTCCAGGGCTGGCAGGCAGGCAGGCAGGGCTGTGTGGCTGGGGAGGGCAGGCTGGCAGGCAGGTAGGCCGTGCTGCTGCCAGGGCTGGAAGGCTGACCTCCAGGGCAGGCAGGCAGGCAGACCTCCAGGGCAGGCAGGCAGGTAGGCCGTGCTGCTGCCAGGGCTGGCAGGCTGACCTCCAGGGCAGGCAGGCAGGCAGGCAGACCTCCAGGGCTGGCAGGCTGACCTCCAGGGCAGGCAGGCAGGCAGGCAGGCAGACCTCCAGGGCTAACAGGCTGACCTCCAGGGCTGGCAGGCTGACCTCCAGGGCTGGAAGGCAGGATGGCAGACCTCCAGGGCAGGCAGGCAGGCAGGCAGGCAGGCAGGCAGACCTCCAGGGCTGGCAGGGAGACCTCCAGGGCTGGCAGGCAGGCAGGCAGGGCTGTGTGGCTGGGGAGGGCAGGCTGGCAGGCAGGTAGGCCGTGCTGCTGCCAGGGCTGGAAGGCTGACCTCCAGGGCAGGCAGGCAGGCAGACCTCCAGGGCAGGCAGGCAGGTAGGCCGTGCTGCTGCCAGGGCTGGCAGGCTGACCTCCAGGGCAGGCAGGCAGGCAGGCAGACCTCCAGGGCTGGCAGGCTGACCTCCAGGGCAGGCAGGCAGGCAGGCAGGCAGACCTCCAGGGCTAACAGGCTGACCTCCAGGGCTGGCAGGCTGACCTCCAGGGCTGGAAGGCAGGATGGCAGACCTCCAGGGCAGGCAGGCAGGCAGGCAGGCAGGCAGGCAGACCTCCAGGGCTGGCAGGGAGACCTCCAGGGCTGGCAGGCAGGCAGGCAGGGCTGTGTGGCTGGGGAGGGCAGGCTGGCAGGCAGGTAGGCCGTGCTGCTGCCAGGGCTGGAAGGCTGACCTCCAGGGCAGGCAGGCAGGCAGACCTCGAGGGCAGGCAGGCAGGTAGGCCGTGCTGCTACCAGGGCAGGCAGGCAGACCTCCAGGGCTAACAGGCTGACCTCCAGGGCAGGCAGTGCTGCTACCAGGGCTGGATAGCAGACCTCCAGGGCTGGATAGCAGACCTCCAGGGCTAACAGGCAGACCTCCAGGGCTGGCAGGCAGGCAGGCAGACCTCCAGGGCAGGCAGTGCTGCTACCAGGGCTGGATAGCAGACCTCCAGGGCAGGCAGTGCTGCTACCAGGGCAGGCAGTGCTGCTGCCAGGGCTGGATGGCAGGCAGGCAGACCTCCAGGGCTAACAGGCTGACCTCCAGGGCAGGCAGGCAGACCTCCAGGGCTAACAGGCTGACCTCCAGGGCAGGCAGTGCTGCTACCAGGGCAGGCAGGCTGTCCTCCAGGGCTGGATAGCAGACCTCCAGGGCAGGCAGTGCTGCCACCAGGGCAGGCAGGCTGTCCTCCAGGGCTGGATAGCAGACCTCCAGGGCAGGCAGTGCTGCTACCAGGGCAGGCAGGCTGTCCTCCAGGGCTGGATAGCAGACCTCCAGGGCAGGCAGTGCTGCTACCAGGGCAGGCAGTGCTGCTGCCAGGGCTGGATGGCAGGCAGGCAGACCTCCAGGGCTGGATAGCAGACCTCCAGGGCTAACAGGCTGACCTCCAGGGCTGGCAGGCTGACCTCCAGGGCTGGAAGGCAGGATGGCAGACCTCCAGGGCAGGCAGGCAGGCAGGCAGGCAGGCAGGCAGACCTCCAGGGCTGGCAGGGAGACCTCCAGGGCTGGCAGGCAGGCAGGCAGGGCTGTGTGGCTGGGGAGGGCAGGCTGGCAGGCAGGTAGGCCGTGCTGCTGCCAGGGCTGGAAGGCTGACCTCCAGGGCAGGCAGGCAGGCAGACCTCGAGGGCAGGCAGGCAGGTAGGCCGTGCTGCTACCAGGGCAGGCAGGCAGACCTCCAGGGCTAACAGGCTGACCTCCAGGGCAGGCAGTGCTGCTACCAGGGCTGGATAGCAGACCTCCAGGGCTGGATAGCAGACCTCCAGGGCTAACAGGCAGACCTCCAGGGCTGGCAGGCAGGCAGGCAGACCTCCAGGGCAGGCAGTGCTGCTACCAGGGCTGGATAGCAGACCTCCAGGGCAGGCAGTGCTGCTACCAGGGCAGGCAGTGCTGCTGCCAGGGCTGGATGGCAGGCAGGCAGACCTCCAGGGCTAACAGGCTGACCTCCAGGGCAGGCAGGCAGACCTCCAGGGCTAACAGGCTGACCTCCAGGGCAGGCAGTGCTGCTACCAGGGCAGGCAGGCTGTCCTCCAGGGCTGGATAGCAGACCTCCAGGGCAGGCAGTGCTGCCACCAGGGCAGGCAGGCTGTCCTCCAGGGCTAACAGGCAGACCTCCAGGGCTAACAGGCAGACCTCCAGGGCAGGCAGGCAGACCTCCAGGGCAGGCAGTGCTGCTACCAGGGCTGGATAGCAGACCTCCAGGGCTAACAGGCAGACCTCCAGGGCTGGCAGTGCTGCTACCAGGGCTGGATAGCAGACCTCCAGGGCTGGATAGCAGACCTCCAGGGCTAACAGGCAGACCTCCAGGGCAGGCAGGCAGACCTCCAGGGCTGGATAGCTGACCTCCAGGGCTGGATAGCAGACCTCCAGGGCTAACAGGCTGACCTCCAGGGCTAACAGGCAGACCTCCAGGGCAGGCAGGCAGACCTCCAGGGCAGGCAGTGCTGCTACCAGGGCTGGATAGCAGACCTCCAGGGCTAACAGGCAGACCTCCAGGGCTGGAAGGCAGGCAGTGCTGCTACCAGGGCAGGCAGGCTGTCCTCCAGGGCTGGAAGGCAGACCTCCAGGGCAGGCAGGCAGACCTCCAGGGCAGGCAGTGCTGCTACCAGGGCTGGATAGCAGACCTCCAGGGCTGGATAGCAGACCTCCAGGGCTAACAGGCAGACCTCCAGGGCTGGCAGGCTGACCTCCAGGGCAGGCAGGCAGGCAGGCAGACCTCCAGGGCTGGATAGCTGACCTCCAGGGCTGGATAGCAGACCTCCAGGGCTAACAGGCTGACCTCCAGGGCTAACAGGCAGACCTCCAGGGCAGGCAGGCAGACCTCCAGGGCAGGCAGTGCTGCTACCAGGGCTGGATAGCAGACCTCCAGGGCTAACAGGCAGACCTCCAGGGCTGGAAGGCAGGCAGTGCTGCTACCAGGGCAGGCAGGCTGTCCTCCAGGGCTGGAAGGCAGACCTCCAGGGCAGGCAGGCAGACCTCCAGGGCAGGCAGTGCTGCTACCAGGGCTGGATAGCAGACCTCCAGGGCTGGAAGGCAGGCAGGCAGACCTCCAGGGCAGGCAGTGCTGCTACCAGGGCTGGATAGCAGACCTCCAGGGCTGGAAGGCAGACCTCCAGGGCAGGCAGGCAGACCTCCAGGGCAGGCAGTGCTGCTACCAGGGCTGGATAGCAGACCTCCAGGGCTGGAAGGCAGGCAGGCAGACCTCCAGGGCAGGCAGTGCTGCTACCAGGGCTGGATAGCAGACCTCCAGGGCTAACAGGCAGACCTCCAGGGCAGGCAGTGCTGCTACCAGGGCTGGATAGCAGACCTCCAGGGCTAACAGGCAGACCTCCAGGGCTGGAAGGCAGGCAGTGCTGCTACCAGGGCAGGCAGGCTGTCCTCCAGGGCTGGAAGGCAGACCTCCAGGGCAGGCAGGCAGACCTCCAGGGCAGGCAGTGCTGCTACCAGGGCTGGATAGCAGACCTCCAGGGCTGGAAGGCAGGCAGGCAGACCTCCAGGGCAGGCAGTGCTGCTACCAGGGCTGGATAGCAGACCTCCAGGGCTAACAGGCAGACCTCCAGGGCTGGCAGTGCTGCTACCAGGGCTGGATAGCAGACCTCCAGGGCTGGATAGCAGACCTCCAGGGCTAACAGGCAGACCTCCAGGGCTGGCAGGCTGACCTCCAGGGCAGGCAGGCAGGCAGGCAGACCTCCAGGGCTGGATAGCTGACCTCCAGGGCTGGAAGGCAGACCTCCAGGGCTGGCAGGCTGACCTCCAGGGCAGGCAGGCCGGGCCCCCGGTGCTGCATCTCGGCCGCTGCCTGGGGCGGACCGGCCCGGGTGCCCTTGCGCTTTTTCGACACCAGGGGGCAGTTGGGTGCCATTCCGTCCCTCGTGTGGCGAAATGGCGGTACTGCACCTCCGCCTTTTTGCTGGAGAAAGTCCGCAGTCGGGACAATGCGCCACACGGTCCGTCGGCAGGAGGCCCGGGCCCGGGCACAACTCCCCGGTGGGGACGGACGCCGGGCTGGAGCTTCCCTTCAGCACACACACTCACTCACTCACTCTCTGACCGACCGACCGACCGACGGCTCCCAGCGCTCAGCCTGCAGGGCTACACACCCCGGTGGGTGCGGGCTCCGGGCTGGAGCTCTCCTTCAGCACACACACTCACTCTCTGACCGACCGAACGACCGACGGCTCCCAGCGCTCAGTCAGCAGGCCTACTCCTCCCCGGTGGGGACGGACGCCGGGCTGGAGCTTTCCTTCAGCACACACACTCACTGACTGACCGACCGACGGCTCCCAGCGCTCAGCCTGCAGGGCTACACACCCCGGTGGGTGCGGGCTCCGGGCTGGAGCTCTCCTTCAGCACACACACTCACTGACTGACCGACCGAACGACCGACGGCTCCCAGCGCTCAGCCTGCAGGGCTACACCTCCCCGGTGGGTGCGGGCTCCGGGCTGGAGCTTCCCTTCAGCACACACACTCACTCTCTGACCGACCGACCGACCGACGGCTCCCAGCGCTCAGCCTGCAGGGCTACACCTCCCCGGTGGGTGCGGGCTCCGGGCTGGAGCACACACACTCACTGACTGACCGACCGAACGACCGACGGCTCCCAGCGCTCAGCCTGCAGGGCTACACCTCCCCGGTGGGTGCGGGCTCCGGGCTGGAGCTCTCCTTCAGCACACACACTCACTCTCTGACCGACCGAACGACCGACGGCTCCCAGCGCTCAGTCAGCAGGCCTACACCTCCCCGGTGGGTGCGGGCTCCGGGCTGGAGCTTTCCTTCAGCACACACACTCACTGACTGACCGACCGAACGACCGACGGCTCCCAGCGCTCGGCCTGCAGGGCTACACCTCACCGGTGGGTGCGGGCTCCGCGCTGGAGCTTTCCTTCAGCACTCACTGACCGACGGCTCCCGGCGCTCAGCCTGCAGGGCTACACCTCCCCGGTGGGTGCGGGCTCCGCGCTGGAGCTTTCCTTCAGCACTCACTGACCGACGGCTCCCGGCGCTCAGCCTGCAGGGCTACACCTCCCCGGTGGGTGCGGGCTCCGCGCTGGAGCTTTCCTTCAGCACTCACTGACCGACGGCTCCCGGCGCTCAGCCTGCAGGGCTAC
>NW_027102999.1:235000-245000 GCF_036373705.1 Amia ocellicauda | reverse complement strand
TGCCCCCGTTGATTTGTTATGATTTTTTTTCCGCCGGCCGCCTGGTCGCCCTAATGTAAAGTCAATGGGAGTGAGGAGATAGAATATTTTTCAAAGTTTTTCACTCGGCCGCCTGGTCCCCTAACTCGAAAATTTTAAAGTGCTCCCATCGGTCCCGGGATAGGGTGGCTGATAGCTGGGAGCCCCCTGAGCACTGCCCCGGTGTTAGTTTTCGGAGAAATGCCTCCGTTGATTTGTTATGATTTTTTTTCCGCCGGCCGCCTGGTCGCCCTAATGTAAAGTCAATGGGAGTGAGGAGATAGAACATTTTTCAAAGTTTTTCACCCGGCCCCAAACGGCTCCAAAACACACTGGGGCTGTGGCTGGGACTCTCACCAGGACTGCCCCCTACTTTATTTCTGGATTAAAAAGCATTCTATATTAATTTTTCGATTTTTGGGACCCGGGACGCCTGGTCACCTAACTCCCCTTCTATCCCTATGGGGGGGGGGCGGGGACATCGAAAACGCTCCCATCGCCGCCGAGGCACGCTGCGGGGACTCTCCCTACCATCGCCCCATGCTTCCTTTGAAGAATATATGACGTTTTTCAATTTTCACCGACATTTGAAAATCAAAACTTCAGAACATTTCATAGTTATTCTCAATGGGTTGTCTAGGGGCACACATCTCTAAACTGGGGGAAATGCTCAAAATGATTAAAAAGAAAAACAATGCCCCCAGACCCGGGGGGCTGATAGCTGGGAGGCCCCTGAGCACTGCCCCGGTGTTAGTTTTCGGAGAAATGCCTCCGTTGATTTGTTATGATTTTTTTTCCGCCGGCCGCCTGGTCGCCCTAATGTAAAGTCAATGGGAGTGAGGAGATAGAATATTTTTCAAAGTTTTTCACTCGGCCGTCTGGTCCCCTGACTCGAAAATTTTAAAGTGCTCCCATCGGTCCCGGGATAGGGTGGCTGATAGCTGGGAGCCCCCTGAGCACAGCCCCGGTGTTAGTTTTCGGAGAAATGCCCCCGTTGATTTGTTATGATTTTTTTTCCGCCGGCCGCCTGGTCGCCCTAATGTAAAGTCAATGGGAGTGAGGAGATAGAATATTTTTCAAAGTTTTTCACTCGGCCGTCTGGTCCCCTGACTCGAAAATTTTAAAGTGCTCCCATCGGTCCCAGACCCGGGTGGCCACGAGGTGGGACCCCCCTGAGCACTGCCCCGGTGTTAGTTTTCGGAGAAATGCCCCCGTTGATTTGTTATGATCCGTAGTTGCCGGCCGGCCGCCCGGCAGTGCTCTATCGGATGGAGCGTGGGCTGGCTATGGGAGATTTAGCGATTTTCGGAACCGGCCCCGATCGCCCCCCAAACCGGGTGGCCACGAGGTGGGACCCCCCTGAGCACTGCCCCGGTGTTAGTTTTCGGAGAAATGCCCCCGTTGATTTCTTATGATCCGTAGTTGCCGGCCGGCCGCCCGGCATTGCTCTATCGGATGGAGCGTGGGCTGGCTATGGGAGATTTAGCGATTTTCGGAACCGGCCCCGATCGCCCCCCAAACCGGGTGGCCACGAGGTGGGACCCCCCTGAGCACTGCCCCGGTGTTAGTTTTCGGAGAAATGCCCCCGTTGATTTCTTATGATCCGTAGTTGCCGGCCGGCCGCCCGGCATTGCTCTATCGGATGGAGCGTGGGCTGGCTATGGGAGATTTAGCGATTTTCGGAACCGGCCCCGATCGCCCCCCAAACCGGGTGGCCACGAGGTGGGACCCCCCTGAGCACTGCCCCGGTGTTAGTTTTCGGAGAAATGCCCCCGTTGATTTGTTATGATCCGTAGTTGCCGGCCGGCCGCCCGGCAGTGCTCTATCGGATGGAGCGTGGGCTGGCTATGGGAGATTTAGCGATTTTCGGAACCGGCCCCGATCGCCCCCCAAACCGGGTGGCCACGAGGTGGGACCCCCCTGAGCACTGCCCCGGTGTTAGTTTTCGGAGAAATGCCCCCGTTGATTTGTTATGATCCGTAGTTGCCGGCCGGCCGCCCGGCAGTGCTCTATCGGATGGAGCGTGGGCTGGCTATGGGAGATTTAGCGATTTTCGGAACCGGCCCCGATCGCCCCCCAAACCGGGTGGCCACGAGGTGGGACCCCCCTGAGCACTGCCCCGGTGTTAGTTTTCCGAGAAATGCCCCCGTTGATTTGTTATGATCCGTAGTTGCCGGCCGGCCGCCCGGCAGTGCTCTATCGGATGGAGCGTGGGCTGGCTATGGGAGATTTAGCGATTTTCGGAACCGGCCCCGATCGCCCCCCAAACCGGGTGGCCACGAGGTGGGACCCCCCTGAGCACTGCCCCGGTGTTAGTTTTCCGAGAAATGCCCCCGTTGATTTGTTATGATCCGTAGTTGCCGGCCGGCCGCCCGGCAGTGCTCTATCGGATGGAGCGTGGGCTGGCTATGGGAGATTTAGCGATTTTCGGAACCGGCCCCGATCGCCCCCCAAACCGGGTGGCCACGAGGTGGGACCCCCCTGAGCACTGCCCCGGTGTTAGTTTTCCGAGAAATGCCCCCGTTGATTTGTTATGATCCGTAGTTGCCGGCCGGCCGCCCGGCAGTGCTCTATCGGATGGAGCGTGGGCTGGCTATGGGAGATTTAGCGATTTTCGGAACCGGCCCCGATCGCCCCCCAAACCGGGTGGCCACGAGGTGGGACCCCCCTGAGCACTGCCCCGGTGTTAGTTTTCGGAGAAATGCCCCCGTTGATTTGTTATGATCCGTAGTTGCCGGCCGGCCGCCCGGCAGTGCTCTATCGGATGGAGCGTGGGCTGGCTATGGGAGATTTAGCGATTTTCGGAACCGGCCCCGATCGCCCCCCAAACCGGGTGGCCACGAGGTGGGACCCCCCTGAGCACTGCCCCGGTGTTAGTTTTCGGAGAAATGCCCCCGTTGATTTGTTATGATCCGTAGTTGCCGGCCGGCCGCCCGGCAGTGCTCTATCGGATGGAGCGTGGGCTGGCTATGGGAGATTTAGCGATTTTCGGAACCGGCCCCGATCGCCCCCCAAACCGGGTGGCCACGAGGTGGGACCCCCCTGAGCACTGCCCCGGTGTTAGTTTTCCGAGAAATGCCCCCGTTGATTTGTTATGATCCGTAGTTGCCGGCCGGCCGCCCGGCAGTGCTCTATCGGATGGAGCGTGGGCTGGCTATGGGAGATTTAGCGATTTTCGGAACCGGCCCCGATCGCCCCCCAAACCGGGTGGCCACGAGGTGGGACCCCCCTGAGCACTGCCCCGGTGTTAGTTTTCCGAGAAATGCCCCCGTTGATTTGTTATGATCCGTAGTTGCCGGCCGGCCGCCCGGCAGTGCTCTATCGGATGGAGCGTGGGCTGGCTATGGGAGATTTAGCGATTTTCGGAACCGGCCCCGATCGCCCCCCAAACCGGGTGGCCACGAGGTGGGACCCCCCTGAGCACTGCCCCGGTGTTAGTTTTCGGAGAAATGCCCCCGTTGATTTGTTATGATCCGTAGTTGCCGGCCGGCCGCCCGGCAGTGCTCTATCGGATGGAGCGTGGGCTGGCTATGGGAGATTTAGCGATTTTCGGAACCGGCCCCGATCGCCCCCCAAACCGGGTGGCCACGAGGTGGGACCCCCCTGAGCACTGCCCCGGTGTTAGTTTTCGGAGAAATGCCCCCGTTGATTTGTTATGATCCGTAGTTGCCGGCCGGCCGCCCGGCATTGCTCTATCGGATGGAGCGTGGGCTGGCTATGGGAGATTTAGCGATTTTCGGAACCGGCCCCGATCGCCCCCCAAACCGGGTGGCCACGAGGTGGGACCCCCCTGAGCACTGCCCCGGTGTTAGTTTTCGGAGAAATGCCCCCGTTGATTTGTTACGATTATTTTTCGCCCAGGCGATGTGCCTTTTCATTTTGTTTTGCACTTTCCTTCATTCCTTGGTGCATGCTACCATCTAACGGACACATTTCGGTACTGCAGTTTGAAAGTAATTTCCCCGTCTAGGGATCTCTCTCTCGTCTAGGGACACTGCTGTACACACACACACACACACACACACACACACACACACACACACACACACACACACACACACACAGTGAGAGAGAGGGAGAGATAGAGAGAGAGAGAGGTGGAGAGGGAGAGAGAGGTGGAGATAGAGAGATGGAGATAGAGATGGAGATAGAGAGAGATGGAGATAGAGAGAGAGATGGAGATGGAGAGAGAGATGGTGATAGAGAGATAGAGATAGAGAGAGAGATGGTGATAGAGAGAGAGATGGTGATAGAGAGATGGAGATAGAGAGAGAGATGGTGATAGAGAGAGAGTCGTCACACTCTGGAACAAACTCCCCAGAAGCTGAAAGTTGGGGAACATTATGATGATCTTTATTTCTTGGCAGATAATAAATGATGATCTTACAGAGGGCGACTTACAACACCAGTGCAAACATACAGCGAAGGACAAGGCATCAATCGCGACAGAATCCCTTGAGTTAAAGCAGCAGATTCAGAATAACACACGTCAAAACAGACTGGAGACTAAAACGAGCACGAAAGGTGTCGAATATGTGGCCTCCTCTCGCTTGTAAACTCTCTCGTGTTCCTGTCGATGGGGTCGGCGGCTCGGGGCAGCGGCCTAGCAGCAGCAGGCAGGCCACCCGGCTGCCTGGGGCTGACCTCCGGGGCAGGCAGGCAGGCTGACCTCCAGGGCAGGCAGGCAGGCAGGCAGGCAGACCTCCAGGGCTAACAGGCTGACCTCCAGGGCTGGCAGGCTGACCTCCAGGGCTGGAAGGCAGGATGGCAGACCTCCAGGGCAGGCAGGCAGGCAGGCAGGCAGGCAGGCAGACCTCCAGGGCTGGCAGGGAGACCTCCAGGGCTGGCAGGCAGGCAGGCAGGGCTGTGTGGCTGGGGAGGGCAGGCTGGCAGGCAGGTAGGCCGTGCTGCTGCCAGGGCTGGAAGGCTGACCTCCAGGGCAGGCAGGCAGGCAGACCTCCAGGGCAGGCAGGCAGGTAGGCCGTGCTGCTGCCAGGGCTGGCAGGCTGACCTCCAGGGCAGGCAGGCAGGCAGGCAGACCTCCAGGGCTGGCAGGCTGACCTCCAGGGCAGGCAGGCAGGCAGGCAGGCAGACCTCCAGGGCTAACAGGCTGACCTCCAGGGCTGGCAGGCTGACCTCCAGGGCTGGAAGGCAGGATGGCAGACCTCCAGGGCAGGCAGGCAGGCAGGCAGGCAGGCAGGCAGACCTCCAGGGCTGGCAGGGAGACCTCCAGGGCTGGCAGGCAGGCAGGCAGGGCTGTGTGGCTGGGGAGGGCAGGCTGGCAGGCAGGTAGGCCGTGCTGCTGCCAGGGCTGGAAGGCTGACCTCCAGGGCAGGCAGGCAGGCAGACCTCCAGGGCAGGCAGGCAGGTAGGCCGTGCTGCTGCCAGGGCTGGCAGGCTGACCTCCAGGGCAGGCAGGCAGGCAGGCAGACCTCCAGGGCTGGCAGGCTGACCTCCAGGGCAGGCAGGCAGGCAGGCAGGCAGACCTCCAGGGCTAACAGGCTGACCTCCAGGGCTGGCAGGCTGACCTCCAGGGCTGGAAGGCAGGATGGCAGACCTCCAGGGCAGGCAGGCAGGCAGGCAGGCAGGCAGGCAGACCTCCAGGGCTGGCAGGGAGACCTCCAGGGCTGGCAGGCAGGCAGGCAGGGCTGTGTGGCTGGGGAGGGCAGGCTGGCAGGCAGGTAGGCCGTGCTGCTGCCAGGGCTGGAAGGCTGACCTCCAGGGCAGGCAGGCAGGCAGACCTCGAGGGCAGGCAGGCAGGTAGGCCGTGCTGCTACCAGGGCAGGCAGGCAGACCTCCAGGGCTAACAGGCTGACCTCCAGGGCAGGCAGTGCTGCTACCAGGGCTGGATAGCAGACCTCCAGGGCTGGATAGCAGACCTCCAGGGCTAACAGGCAGACCTCCAGGGCTGGCAGGCAGGCAGGCAGACCTCCAGGGCAGGCAGTGCTGCTACCAGGGCTGGATAGCAGACCTCCAGGGCAGGCAGTGCTGCTACCAGGGCAGGCAGTGCTGCTGCCAGGGCTGGATGGCAGGCAGGCAGACCTCCAGGGCTAACAGGCTGACCTCCAGGGCAGGCAGGCAGACCTCCAGGGCTAACAGGCTGACCTCCAGGGCAGGCAGTGCTGCTACCAGGGCAGGCAGGCTGTCCTCCAGGGCTGGATAGCAGACCTCCAGGGCAGGCAGTGCTGCCACCAGGGCAGGCAGGCTGTCCTCCAGGGCTGGATAGCAGACCTCCAGGGCAGGCAGTGCTGCTACCAGGGCAGGCAGGCTGTCCTCCAGGGCTGGATAGCAGACCTCCAGGGCAGGCAGTGCTGCTACCAGGGCAGGCAGTGCTGCTGCCAGGGCTGGATGGCAGGCAGGCAGACCTCCAGGGCTGGATAGCAGACCTCCAGGGCTAACAGGCTGACCTCCAGGGCTGGCAGGCTGACCTCCAGGGCTGGAAGGCAGGATGGCAGACCTCCAGGGCAGGCAGGCAGGCAGGCAGGCAGGCAGGCAGACCTCCAGGGCTGGCAGGGAGACCTCCAGGGCTGGCAGGCAGGCAGGCAGGGCTGTGTGGCTGGGGAGGGCAGGCTGGCAGGCAGGTAGGCCGTGCTGCTGCCAGGGCTGGAAGGCTGACCTCCAGGGCAGGCAGGCAGGCAGACCTCGAGGGCAGGCAGGCAGGTAGGCCGTGCTGCTACCAGGGCAGGCAGGCAGACCTCCAGGGCTAACAGGCTGACCTCCAGGGCAGGCAGTGCTGCTACCAGGGCTGGATAGCAGACCTCCAGGGCTGGATAGCAGACCTCCAGGGCTAACAGGCAGACCTCCAGGGCTGGCAGGCAGGCAGGCAGACCTCCAGGGCAGGCAGTGCTGCTACCAGGGCTGGATAGCAGACCTCCAGGGCAGGCAGTGCTGCTACCAGGGCAGGCAGTGCTGCTGCCAGGGCTGGATGGCAGGCAGGCAGACCTCCAGGGCTAACAGGCTGACCTCCAGGGCAGGCAGGCAGACCTCCAGGGCTAACAGGCTGACCTCCAGGGCAGGCAGTGCTGCTACCAGGGCAGGCAGGCTGTCCTCCAGGGCTGGATAGCAGACCTCCAGGGCAGGCAGTGCTGCCACCAGGGCAGGCAGGCTGTCCTCCAGGGCTAACAGGCAGACCTCCAGGGCTAACAGGCAGACCTCCAGGGCAGGCAGGCAGACCTCCAGGGCAGGCAGTGCTGCTACCAGGGCTGGATAGCAGACCTCCAGGGCTAACAGGCAGACCTCCAGGGCTGGCAGTGCTGCTACCAGGGCTGGATAGCAGACCTCCAGGGCTGGATAGCAGACCTCCAGGGCTAACAGGCAGACCTCCAGGGCAGGCAGGCAGACCTCCAGGGCTGGATAGCTGACCTCCAGGGCTGGATAGCAGACCTCCAGGGCTAACAGGCTGACCTCCAGGGCTAACAGGCAGACCTCCAGGGCAGGCAGGCAGACCTCCAGGGCAGGCAGTGCTGCTACCAGGGCTGGATAGCAGACCTCCAGGGCTAACAGGCAGACCTCCAGGGCTGGAAGGCAGGCAGTGCTGCTACCAGGGCAGGCAGGCTGTCCTCCAGGGCTGGAAGGCAGACCTCCAGGGCAGGCAGGCAGACCTCCAGGGCAGGCAGTGCTGCTACCAGGGCTGGATAGCAGACCTCCAGGGCTGGATAGCAGACCTCCAGGGCTAACAGGCAGACCTCCAGGGCTGGCAGGCTGACCTCCAGGGCAGGCAGGCAGGCAGGCAGACCTCCAGGGCTGGATAGCTGACCTCCAGGGCTGGATAGCAGACCTCCAGGGCTAACAGGCTGACCTCCAGGGCTAACAGGCAGACCTCCAGGGCAGGCAGGCAGACCTCCAGGGCAGGCAGTGCTGCTACCAGGGCTGGATAGCAGACCTCCAGGGCTAACAGGCAGACCTCCAGGGCTGGAAGGCAGGCAGTGCTGCTACCAGGGCAGGCAGGCTGTCCTCCAGGGCTGGAAGGCAGACCTCCAGGGCAGGCAGGCAGACCTCCAGGGCAGGCAGTGCTGCTACCAGGGCTGGATAGCAGACCTCCAGGGCTGGAAGGCAGGCAGGCAGACCTCCAGGGCAGGCAGTGCTGCTACCAGGGCTGGATAGCAGACCTCCAGGGCTGGAAGGCAGACCTCCAGGGCAGGCAGGCAGACCTCCAGGGCAGGCAGTGCTGCTACCAGGGCTGGATAGCAGACCTCCAGGGCTGGAAGGCAGGCAGGCAGACCTCCAGGGCAGGCAGTGCTGCTACCAGGGCTGGATAGCAGACCTCCAGGGCTAACAGGCAGACCTCCAGGGCAGGCAGTGCTGCTACCAGGGCTGGATAGCAGACCTCCAGGGCTAACAGGCAGACCTCCAGGGCTGGAAGGCAGGCAGTGCTGCTACCAGGGCAGGCAGGCTGTCCTCCAGGGCTGGAAGGCAGACCTCCAGGGCAGGCAGGCAGACCTCCAGGGCAGGCAGTGCTGCTACCAGGGCTGGATAGCAGACCTCCAGGGCTGGAAGGCAGGCAGGCAGACCTCCAGGGCAGGCAGTGCTGCTACCAGGGCTGGATAGCAGACCTCCAGGGCTAACAGGCAGACCTCCAGGGCTGGCAGTGCTGCTACCAGGGCTGGATAGCAGACCTCCAGGGCTGGATAGCAGACCTCCAGGGCTAACAGGCAGACCTCCAGGGCTGGCAGGCTGACCTCCAGGGCAGGCAGGCAGGCAGGCAGACCTCCAGGGCTGGATAGCTGACCTCCAGGGCTGGAAGGCAGACCTCCAGGGCTGGCAGGCTGACCTCCAGGGCAGGCAGGCCGGGCCCCCGGTGCTGCATCTCGGCCGCTGCCTGGGGCGGACCGGCCCGGGTGCCCTTGCGCTTTTTCGACACCAGGGGGCAGTTGGGTGCCATTCCGTCCCTCGTGTGGCGAAATGGCGGTACTGCACCTCCGCCTTTTTGCTGGAGAAAGTCCGCAGTCGGGACAATGCGCCACACGGTCCGTCGGCAGGAGGCCCGGGCCCGGGCACAACTCCCCGGTGGGGACGGACGCCGGGCTGGAGCTTCCCTTCAGCACACACACTCACTCACTCACTCTCTGACCGACCGACCGACCGACGGCTCCCAGCGCTCAGCCTGCAGGGCTACACACCCCGGTGGGTGCGGGCTCCGGGCTGGAGCTCTCCTTCAGCACACACACTCACTCTCTGACCGACCGAACGACCGACGGCTCCCAGCGCTCAGTCAGCAGGCCTACTCCTCCCCGGTGGGGACGGACGCCGGGCTGGAGCTTTCCTTCAGCACACACACTCACTGACTGACCGACCGACGGCTCCCAGCGCTCAGCCTGCAGGGCTACACACCCCGGTGGGTGCGGGCTCCGGGCTGGAGCTCTCCTTCAGCACACACACTCACTGACTGACCGACCGAACGACCGACGGCTCCCAGCGCTCAGCCTGCAGGGCTACACCTCCCCGGTGGGTGCGGGCTCCGGGCTGGAGCTTCCCTTCAGCACACACACTCACTCTCTGACCGACCGACCGACCGACGGCTCCCAGCGCTCAGCCTGCAGGGCTACACCTCCCCGGTGGGTGCGGGCTCCGGGCTGGAGCACACACACTCACTGACTGACCGACCGAACGACCGACGGCTCCCAGCGCTCAGCCTGCAGGGCTACACCTCCCCGGTGGGTGCGGGCTCCGGGCTGGAGCTCTCCTTCAGCACACACACTCACTCTCTGACCGACCGAACGACCGACGGCTCCCAGCGCTCAGTCAGCAGGCCTACACCTCCCCGGTGGGTGCGGGCTCCGGGCTGGAGCTTTCCTTCAGCACACACACTCACTGACTGACCGACCGAACGACCGACGGCTCCCAGCGCTCGGCCTGCAGGGCTACACCTCACCGGTGGGTGCGGGCTCCGCGCTGGAGCTTTCCTTCAGCACTCACTGACCGACGGCTCCCGGCGCTCAGCCTGCAGGGCTACACCTCCCCGGTGGGTGCGGGCTCCGCGCTG